>NC_054386.1:92239789-92315258 GCF_017654675.1 Xenopus laevis | reverse complement strand
TTAAAAGTATGTGCTAAAAACA
The DNA here is from genome assembly GCF_017654675.1 of Xenopus laevis. NCBI lineage: Eukaryota > Metazoa > Chordata > Amphibia > Anura > Pipidae > Xenopus > Xenopus laevis. Next base: position 92,315,236 of record NC_054386.1, on the reverse strand, counting down.
ACAATTTCATATGAAATTGTTACTTGAACCAATTAGGCCGCCCTTTATTAATTGTCCTGGTTCACACAAAGGAATATGTCAATAAAAATAAACATAGCTGGTGAAAATGTAGTAGGAATTTGGAAGTGTCTCTCTCTCTCTCCATTCCAGCCCTTTGGTTGACTGATTTCAAGCTTAAATACTCTGAAAGGAACATGTAATGGAAGGAAAATTCTATGAGATGATACTTTCTATCACCACTTCAGCTAATGAGACATCAGGAAAGTCACATTGCACAATGGAAGATGCGGCACGCGCTGAATGATGCCCATGGTTCAAACTGTTCTTTGCTTGCTGATTTTCTGTAATCCTTTAATTACTTTGCTGTAGCATATTAACTTGGTCGCTGGGTGCTGGTCTTTTATCAGAATATGCACAAACGTACATACAGTAAATAATGATTATACATATTACACATTTATAATTTTAAAATTAGTATTTAGCTTGTTAAAAGTAATAGGAGTGAGCAACCAAAGAAATATGTTGAAAAGGTGAGTTTAGCCTTTAATTTCACCATAGCGGGCAATATAAGCTGCAGGGAAGGTGTTGTTGAACAGAGAATTGGCTTATCTGTTAAATAATCTTGCTATTGGAACCTAAAAGCTGAGCTGTTTTGGAAGGAACAAACATGTTAAACACTTAATTACACTGGTCCAGCTCACACATTGGTGAAGACTTTTCATAGTAAGACTGCCCTGTGGTATTTAATGGCAATTAATGTAGTGAAGGTCTCAACAAACAAGAAACAAAGCAAAAAGAAGATGAAAGATACCTTCAGACAGACTGGGAGTTCCATTTGCCACTGCAAGGAGCAGAGAGAGAGCAACTGACTGCAAAGAGACTGAGAGAGAAGCCATGAGGCAAGAATTATCAAGTGGAGTGAGTACAGGGATAACCCAAACAATTGTGCTTTCTTTCTATTTTCCTTCTAGTTAATGTTTTTTTAACAAAAAAGACTAACATGTATATCTAAAACATTCTTAGGGCAGTGGCACACGCTGCTACTGGGAAGATTAGTCGCCCAGCGACAAATTGACTTTTCTTCGGGCGGCTAATCTCCCCTAAATGCCTTTCCACCGGCTTGAATGTAAACCGCTGGCGGGATGGCACTCAGATCGCTTCGTTTTCCTAAGTCACCCAAGTTGCCTCACGAAGAAACAGATGGCAACTTAGGAAAGCCAAAGCGATCCAAGTGCCATCCCGACGACGATTTGCATTTAGGGGAGATTAGTCGCCTGAAGAAGAGGCGATTTGTCGCTGGGCGACTAAATGCTAAAGCATGTGATACAGTGCCACACAAAAGGTTACTGGTTAAATTAAGGAATGTTGGCCTGGAACATAGTATTTGTACCTGGATAGAGAACTGGCTAAAAGATAGACTACAAAGAGTGGTGGTAAATGGAACATTTTCTAATTGGACCAGTGTTGTTAGTGGAGTACCGCAGGGCTCTGTACTAGGTCCCTTGCTTTTCAACTTGTTTATTAATGACCTGGAGTTGGCCATTGAAAGTACTGTTTCTATTTGTGCAGATGATACTAAATTGTGCAGAACTATAGGTTCCATGCAGGATGCTGCCACTTTTGCAAAGTGATTTGTCTAAACTGGAAAAACTGGGCAGCAAACTGGAAAATGAGGTTCAATGTTGATAAATGCAGGTTATGCACTTTGGCAAAAATAAATATAAATGCAAGTTATACACTAAATGGCAATGTGTTGGGAGTTTCCTTAAATGAAAAGGATCTAGGGGTCTTTGTAGATAACACGTTGTCTAATTCTGGGCAGTGTCATTGTGTGGCTACTAAAGCAAATAAAGTTCTGTCTTGCATAAAAAAATGCATTAACTCAAGGGATGAAAACATAATTATGCCTCTTTATAGGTCCCTGGTAAGGCCTCATCTGGAGTATGCAGTGCAGTTTTGGACTCCAGTCCTTAAGAGGGATATAAATGAGCTGGAGAGAGTGCAGAGACTAAGTGCAACTAAATTGGTTAGAGGGACGGAAGACTTAAATTATGAGGGGAGACTGTCAAGGTTGGGGTTGTTTTCTCTGGAAAAAAGGCGCTTGCGAGGGGACATGATTACACTTTACAAGTACATTAGAGGACATTATAGACAAATGGCAGGGGACCTTTTTACCCATAAAGTGGATCACCGTACCAGAGGCCTCCCCTTTAGACTAGAAGAAAAGAACTTTCATTTGAAGCAACGTAGGGGGTTCTTCACAGTCAGGACAGTGAGGTTGTGGAATGCACTGCCGGGTGATGTTGTGATGCTGATTCTGTTAATGCCTTTAAGAATGGCTTGGATGATTTTTTGGACAGACATAATATCAAAGGCTATGTGATACTAAACTCTATATAGTTTATAGGTATGTTTATATAGATTTTAATTAAAAGTAGGGAGGGGTGTGTGTATGGATGCTGGGTTTTCATTTGGAGGGGTTGAACTTGATGGACTTTGTCTTTTTTCAACCCAATTTAACTATGTAACTATGTAAGCAGCAGAGTGTGCCACTGCCCTTACAGACACAGAAATGATAATTAAACTCAACTCTACATTAGCTCTTTATTAAATTATCCTTGATTTGTTGCAAATCGATCGATCACACACACAATGCTACATTTCAATTATGACTCTAGCAAAAACCTCAGAAGAACTTAGGGAAAGCAGGTACATAGTTTACTCCTATTTCCAGGGACAATTAGGTGTCCCCTTGCAAAACTGTTAGTACAACGTTTAGGAGAATAGAGGCCTGTTATTAGTCTCAGATCGGCGCAGGCGCCAATTCGATAGCCACCGGAACAGTCGCTAGCATTCATTCACATTCTATTGCCAGACAACTTTTTTCTCTGGTGAGCGATCGTTACTCCGCAAATTCACCTCAGACCAGGCAAAGTGGTAAAAAGAAGCTAGCTCTTCCTCAATCTTCTATCACTTACACCAAATCCTGTGTCCTGAAAATGCATTAAAGTTCAAAAAAATTCTGGTGACTTTTACTTTTTTGAAGAGAGATTGCCTGCAAAAGTCACCAGTTAGTAAATCTACCCTCACTTGTTTAAAAACAGCAATACCATGTTTAACAATAAGTGGCTAGTAGTTTTGACATTAGTGACATTAGTGTCCCCAAGGTTTCATGCTCATACTATTAGCACCACTGAAGTCTTGGCTAAAGAATAGCTAAGATCAGTAAACATGATCCCTGAAATGTGACTCTATATATTATTTTATATATATATATATATATATATATATATATATATATATATATATATATATATATATATATATATATATATATATATATATAAAATACACAAAAGCCATAAATATCTTGTAAATGATATCCTTATAAACAGTGAGTTCTGATGTCATCAGTTTATAAACTGAGAATTCTGATGTCATTTCTGTCACATGATCCACTAAAACTTGTGTATTAAAATATATAATGTACCCCAGTTGCAAAATATTATTAGAAGTAATCACGGAGTTCCATGACTCCGCCTTCAGCCTCGTGTTTTTATATGGTCATGAAACTCCTAGGTAACTTATAATATCCTTATAATTTACATGAGGGGATACTTTATTCACTATATATATATATATATATATATATATATATATATATATATATATATATATATATAGAGAGAGAGAGAGAGAGAGAGAGAGAGAGAGAGAGAGAGAGAGAGAGAGAAGTGAAGAAGCTCGCACTCACAGGACTTATCAAAATCAAAAAATGGTGTTTATTTCAATATAAGTAACTAACGTTTCGGCTTGCACTCAAGCCTTTCTCAAGACTTTGAGAAAGGCTTGAGTGCAAGCCGAAACGATAAGTCCTGTGAGTGCGAGCTTCTTCACTTCTCTACTTAATTTTTGGGCATATTGCACCCAGGCAGCGATGACTTTTTGACGTGCTGTGCCGGCTTCCTGATTATTCTTATATATATATATTTGTGTGTGTGTGTAACGCTAATCTGTGCTATCCAGACCACAGATAGTTAATGTCCAGCTATTGGTATGAGCATGGGTTACACTGCGACTTACACAACAGGGTCAGAGCCTTCGCCAAGTGGAAGCTTTCCCTTTTAAGGTGTAGTGGAACTACAAAACACAGGCTACTGTATATAAAAGATAGGAATTTGGACGCCAGGAGGTTTTTGGTGCAAACAAAAAATGGATTTATTGTACAAAGACAATGACCTCAGGTTTACTCACATGAGCGATGAGGCAATAGCAGGTGATAATCACAGAGGTACAGGTCCCTTTGGGGCGATGGCTTCACTGGGGCCTTGGTGATCCGAGGCTCAATGGGAAACACCTAGTTGCACAGACACCCGGAGCCAAAGAGGAAGAGGCCACTCCTTTCCAACACTATATGGAAGTGTGGCAGGAAGTGGTCATTACACCTTTGGCCAATAACTAGTGATGTACTAAAAGAAATGTTACAGGGTTTAAACCCAATAACAAAGGCGTACGGAAGGAAGGTAGGGATTTAACTCTATAGGGGCATAGAAATCATATAGGTCCCTACATATATATATTTATGTGAAGCCAAATAAATGTTGTTTGCAGAAAGCCCTCTCATAACTATAAATTAAATGCCCAGACAATTGTGGTTCTATATTGTTATAAATAGAAAAAAACGTGTTGATTTCTCAATATCCAGCTCAGCTTGCCACTCAGCTTCACCCTCATACCGTGGCTGCGCTTTGGTTTTTTAATTTGATTTATCAATCAATCAATCAGTTACTGCCTTTGTATTTGATGCAACATGATTACAGTTTTACAAGTTTGTTACATTCTTTGTCAATTCTAAATTATTTTTCTGTCCCTCTGGCCTATAAAACTTTATTCCTTTCTATTACTTTCCCTAGGGTATAAAACGAAAGCTGTAATTACACAATTTAACATAAGGATGATTTAAAACGCTTTTGTGTATTCTTCGTGTCTGCTGAAACCTTTACTGATGAGTCAAAATGACATGTGTAGATGCTCGGCATGATTGATGACTCTTGAAAATTTAAATTCAGAGAAATCGTTTATTTAAAATTATTGATCATATATTTCATCCCTGCATGTGATTTGCATAACTGAGCACTAATACCCTACAGCAATTAATGTGTTTAATTGCTCAGAACAGCTAAACACTTTCAGACGAGCTGATCCCTCTAATCAACTCTGATAAATACGTCATTTAATTAACAACCTTCCTTATTGTCCAAAAATATTTTGTTTTCATAGTAATAAAAGTCATCATGACAATTCATGAAATGTTTTCACTTTATTTAAAATAATTGTGTTTCCTTTAGAATACACCAATTACACTGACACCTATAGGCAAATACAAGAGTCCTCTGCACTCAACCCATTATCAATATATTTAAGACAGAGACATTTTGTGCATACAGCTACTGAAAAATGCCCTTACCCTTTAAACAAAACAGGATTGTTTGTCCATATATTGCAATATATTTTAAACTGGCCAACTACGTCAAAGTCATCCCATATCTGGCCAGTCCTACACTCAACTTTCTGATCATTAATAATTCTATTGCTTCATTATACATTTTTACAAAGGGACTAAGTTTTACCTGCAACTTACTTGCTGCTTTCAAAGTAAAAACTTCCAAACTTGGCTGCCCTTTTATTAGACACCAGTGGGATCACCTGACTATAGCTGGGAAGGGTGGGAGTACAACATGGAGCTGGTCACTGCTCCTGCATAACTATAAAACAAACAAGGAAAGTTGTCCCACTGGTGTCTAATAAAAGGGCACCTAACCACATCCTAACTAGATTCAGTGCTAGTGAGAATTTGTGGTGAATATTCATGTTTTCGCCGCCAGCGAATAAAGTCAGCGGACAAAATACACTACATCACAAAAATTTGGCCCATGCGTCAGAATAGTCGCACGCATCAAAATTGTGGCACGTCAAAAATATTCGGACTTTAATGCATTTGGACAAAAATAGGTGCGCATATAAAAACTGATGCAGGCTTTAAAATTGACGGCGAATTTATCATCGTTTTGTGAATCTCACTTTAATTTCGCACAATTTTCGAAACGGAACAAAATTTGCCCATCACTGTTCAGTTTTAGTTTGTGGATAGTGATGGGCAAATCTGTCGCGGATTTATTCACCATCACTATTTGTGGGTCCTAATACTAGTTTATTGGGGATAGCATCATCAAAACGGGTCTTAAATGCTAATTTTGGCTTCTGTTTCTGTTAGACTTTGGACAGGATGATCAAATTTACTATATAATTTCTTTGGCCTTTAGCTATTCACGCTGCTGAAGCAGAATTTAAAACACCCAAATAATAACAAATTGTTCCTTGGAATAAATTATTATTAGACATGAGCAAGGTGGGTCCCTTACTCATTTGCTCCACTCCAGTCTTGTTCATGAATTAGAAAATGATTTCCAACATGCAAATGGGATCCCTGTGGGAAGCGGGTTAGTAGCATCTGCCAAAATGTGGCTCATTCTTTAGTGATATGATACCGTGAGCCTATGTGTAAAGTTACTGTTAGGCAGAGAACAGGATGACAGATAAAAGTAAGGAATCGTATGCAGATCCCTTCACAGGTCTTTTGTATTTTTATGAAGTACACTCCAGTTCTTATAATGCTACCGATAAAAAAGGGAATACAAAAGAATTACAGTGCAAGTAAATGTCATTATGCTCAGTGGGAAATCTAAAGCACCCATTATCTGCAAAAAGTCGCAACGGGGGTGCGGTGGTTTAAAGTAAATGCAGAGACATGGAGAGAAAGATGGCTGTATTTTATATAAAATCTCTGTATAATAACAAGAGCTAAACGTTAACTCAAAATGTGGGCTGAACATTGCAGAAATTCAGAACACAGTCTATAGAAAGCTTACTGAAAAGTATACGGGAAGGCAGTATTATTGTGCTGGACATGGAACAAGATATGTTAGTTCAGTTTGGCCTCATGTCTATGGGTTGAATGGATAAACACAAGACCACACAAGTGAATAAGTCAACCATTGTAGTGTTTATCTGATAAAGCCTGCTCAAGTTAAAAGCAGGCTATACATATAGGGGCAGAATCATTAAGGGTCGAAATTAAAATTCACCCGTATCGGATGCATCATGATCCGATTGTTGGCCCTAGGGTCCACAATTGGATCAGCCCGATTTCGCCCACTTCAATGCGCGCATATCGGGGGAGATCCACTCATTTGTCGATATGACCAACCTTTAGGTGTATATTATATCTTGTCTAATTTTTTGTTGCCTCCTTAGATATATAACTGTATCTTATCTAGTTTTTTTGTTCAAACGAAATTGTTCAATTGTTCAATGCAAATTGTCAGGTTATCTGCCATACTTGTTTTGCCTGTTCCACATCTTGATGCCTTCCTTGGGTTAGGAGATATTGTTGCTTGATTGTCATTCTTGTGCTATATGTCTTCACTGCTGTCATTCTGCTCTAAAACATATGCTTCACTTAAATTTCAGTTCTACCTTCACCAACACCAGCACTATGATTCAGACGATTCAATGACCTGAACTAAGCCCATACATTCTAACGTACTTACGACATGCCGCGCACACAAGAATTTGCATATTATTGCAGCTACTTGTGGTTTTGCTAGTGCAGATTTTCAACTATTTCTCAATAGCCATGCTATTTCTGATAAATCGCTCCAAAAAGGGTCTCTGTGCGTTTTGGGACTACAGGCGATTTCAAATAGCATTGTGTGTGTAATAGCTGGTAATTCACATATTTTTCTATGGCAAGTAAAAACGAAAGACTTGTTGTCGAAGCAAATCTCCCCATGTGTCACTACCCTAAGGCGGCACTGTATATTCAATCCTATTAATGTTTTTATTCCAACATAGCATTCTCAAGTCAATGCTACAATACAAACCCTTCTTCAACCCCACTTCAAAAAAGCGATGGCTGAAAATATGAGGAAACTATAGATGTCAAAAAGACCACAATCACATACTTAAAGAAATCTTGGAAAAGTCAAAGGAGCATCGCACATGCCAAATATCACTACATGATATTTACAGTCATGGGTACAGAAGGCACTTTTCTATTCATCACTTTGACTGATAATAAATGAGATTTTACTTGGCTTAACAGAGGTTCTTTAAGGATAATGACGTAAAAGTTTTAAATAGGAAAGGCAAGGGTGAAAGCAACTATAAATGTATAAACTTTAATATTTAATACAGAGTCAAAAGAAACCATACTTTTTCCAGCAAAGAAATGGTTGAAACCGAGTAGGGGAATTAAAATTCTGAATAAAGACTCTCACTCAGCCATCTTTAATGTAAGATTTTAAATGTAATCCAAAAACTTAGATCAAAGTCCTTGTCCTGTGGTTATCCTCCATTCAATCTAAAATTTTAAATGGACCTGGAATTGTAATTTATATAAAAATGTGCCCTCTGTTTATGTTACAAGTCATTGTAAATGTGAGGACAATTTTAAGTAAACAGAAGTCATATCCATATTCCAATCTTACTGCTCAAGCTTTTTATTAGACTTTTTTGTAAATTGTTTGCCTGAAATTATATGCCTTATTAGTTACATTGGTGTCATCTTTCCTCCTTATTACATTGATATCACCTTTTCCTGCTTATTACTTTGATGTCACCTTTTCCTCACCTGTCAAGGGGATTTTTGGCACTTTCCACCTAAACCTACTCAATAAACTTAGGAAGTAACCAACAAAAAGTCAGAATAACCTTTTAGTCCATTTCAAGAAACCATTTTTCTTAGAAATCAAACCACATTTGATATTATATTGTTCATCCCAAATAACCTTTAATATTAGTGTACAAACTGAGAGAATTTACAGAGGATTTGGACTTGGGTGTTTGCGGCAACAAGAGCAGATGCTACTGGTCCATAGCTGCCTAGCTACAATACAAGAAAGTTGATTTGCATCGTATTATAGGAACTTGGTCATTGGGCACTCACACCACTGGTACCAGAAATGGAGTCACCATGATTTCTGCCACTGGCACAGGATGACACTTGTGACATATGGTCTTTTCAATAGGGGAAATGAAATGGACTTGTATGAACTAGATGCCACTCTAATTTCTTCTTATTCTTTATTTGATATTCAAAAAAACAAGAAGTTGCCCTGCTATAGAACACCCGTCATTTCCGTTCATCTGATCACATATGTATATCACGCTGAAAAAAATGGCTGTTAGACAAAGCTTAAACTAAAGATTAAATAAATAGATTAATACCTTCCAAAGGCCCCCATACACGGGGCCAATAAAAGCTGCCGGGACGGCATCTGATCGATATTTCAGCTGTCGATTGAAGGGTGAAAAATCCTGCCCGTATGGCCTCCATTCTGATCAGCCCAATAACGCCCATCTCAATGTGGCCATATTGGGAGAGCATCCACACGTTTTGGCGAACATCACCAAAGTGCTGTGGATCTCTCCCCAATATGGCCAATTGAAAGGCGTTATTGGCGCCTGATTCAGTAATAGGAGCCATTACGCGGCAGGGAATTTTTCACCCTTCAAATTCGACAGCTGAACAATATCGATTTCAGTATGCCGTCCCGGCAATGCTTTTATTGCCGTGTATGGCGGGCCTTTGGAAGGTAAATCTATTTATTAATCTTTTAGTTTTAGCTTTGTCTAAACAGCCATTTTTCTCAGACGTGAAATATTACATATGTGATCACATTTGAACAGGGGGGAAAATACGGATGTGTTCTAAAGCAGGGCCAACCTTCTTATGTTTTTTGAATATCCCAAATAAAACAGAAAAGGAAAGAAATTAAGAGTGCATCTAGTTCATACAGTCATTCATTCCCCTTATTGAAAAGGAACTATTATGTCACAAGTGTCATCTGTGCCAGGTAGCAAGAAATTCATGGTGGGACTCCATTTCTGGCTACCCAGTGATTGAGTGCCAATGGACCAAGTTTCCTAATAATACGATGCAATCAACTTTCTTGTATTTGTAGCTAAAGCAGCTATGGCACCAGTAGCATCTGCTCTTGCATGCCCAAACACCCAAGCTTCCAAATCCCTCTTGTTAAATTCTCTCAGTTTGGTACACCTAATTTATTAAAGGTTATTGGGTATGAAAAGTATAATATCAATGTGTTGATTTCTAGAAAATGGTTTCTTGAAAAGTGGGACTAAAAAGGTATCTGCACTTTGTTGGTTGGCGTTACTTCCTAAAGTTAATTGAGTAGTTTAGTGGAAAAAAGTGCCAAAAAATCCCCTTGACAGGTGAGTAGAGGAAAAAGTGACACAAAGTAATAGCAGGAAAGGGCTGATATCAATGTAATAAGGAGGAAAGATGACACAATGTAACTTATATAAGGCATTTATAATTCAGCAAACAATTTACAAAAAAAGTCTAATAAAAAAAGCTGAGCAGTAAGATTGGAATATGGATATACTTCTGTTTACTTAAAATTGTTCCCAACATTTTACAATGACTTGTAACATAAACAGAGGGCACATTTTTATATAAATTTAACAATTCCAGGTCCATTAAAATTTTAGATTTGAATGGAGGGCATAACCCACAAAGGAACAAGGCACTTGGATCTAAGTTTTTCGGATACATTTAAAATCTCACATTAAAAAGATGGCTGAGTGAGAGTCTTTATTCAGAATTTTTAATTCCCCTACTCGGTTCAACCATTTCTTTGCTGGAAAAAGTATGGTTCTCTTTTTTGACTCTGTATTTAATATAAAGTTTATACATTTATAGTTATGCCTTTCACCCCTTGCCTTTCCTATTTAAACTTTTACGTCATTATCCTTAAGAAAAACCTCTGTTAAGCACAAGTAATCTCATTTAATTATCAGTCAAAGTGCATGAATAGAAAAAAGTGCCTTCTGTACCCATGACTGTAAATTATCAATTTAAGTGTATTGGCTATGTGCGATGCTCTATGACTTTACCAAGATTTCTTTAAGTTATTGTGATTGTGGGTTCTTTTTGACATCTATAGTTTCCTCATTATTTCAGCCATCGCTTTTTGAAGTGGGGGTTGAAGAAGGGTTTGTATTGTAGCATTGACTTGAGAATGCTATGTTTGCGAATAAAAAAATTAATAGCGATTGAATATACAGTGCCGCCTTAGCGGTAGTGACACATGGGGAGATTTGCTTCGACAACAAGTCTTTCGTTTTTACTTGCCATAGAAAAATATGTGAATTACCAGCTATTACACACACAATGCTATTTTGAAATCGCCTTGTTAGTCCAAAACGCACAGAGACCCTTTTTGGAGCGATTTATCAGAAAAAATAGGCATGGCGTATTGGAGAAATAGTTGAAAATCTGCACTAGCAAAACACACAGTAGCTGCAATAATATGCAAATTCTTGTGTGCGCGGCATGTCTGTAAGTACGTTAGAATGTTATGGGTTAGTTCAGGCATTGAATCGTTCTGAATCATAGTGCTCGGTGTTGGGAGGTAGAACTGAAATTTAAGTGAACATATGTTTTAGAGCAGAAATGACAGGCAGTGAAGACATATAGCAAAAGAATGACAATCAGCAACAATATACTCCTAACCCAAGGAAGGCATTACAAGATGTGGAACAGGCCAAAACAGTATTGGCAGATAACCTGAGCAATATTGCATTGAACAATTGACAATTTCGTTTGCAAACAAAAAAACTAGATAAGAATTACAGATTATATATCTAAGGAGGCAACAAAATTAGACAAGATATATTACACCTAAAGGTGGTCATATCGAACAAATGAGTGGATCTCCCCCGATATGCGCGCGCATTAAGTGGGCGAAATCGGGGGCTGATCCAATTGTGGACCTAGGGCCCAACAATCGGATATGATGCATCCGATACGGTGAATTTTAATTTCGACCCTTAATGATTCTGCCCCTATATGTATAGCCTGCTTTAACTTGAGCCAGGCTTTATCAGATAAACACTACAATGGTTGACTTATTCACTTGTGTGGTCTTGTGTTTATCCATTCAACCCATAGACAATGAGGCCAACTGAACTAAATATCTTGTTCCATGTCCAGCACAAATTAATACTGCCTTCCCGTATACTTTTCAGTAAGCTTTCTATAGACTGTGTTCTGAATTTCTGCAATGTTCAGCCCACATTTTGAAGTTAACGTTTAGCTCTTGTTTATTATACAGAGGATTTTATAATAAAATACAGCTCTTTCTCTCCATGTCTCGCATTTACTTAAACCACCGCACCCCCGTTGCGACTTTTTGCAAGATAATGGGTGCTTTAGATTTTCCCACTGAGCATAATGACATTTACTGCACTGTAATTACTTTTGTATTCACCTTTTTTATCGGTAGCATTATAAGAAACTGGAGTGTACTTCATAAAAAAATACAAAAGCAACCTGTGAAGGGATCTGCATACGATTCCTTACTTTTATCTGTCATCCTGTTCTCTGCCTAACAGTAAACTTTACACATAGGCTCACGGTATTCATATCCACTAAAGAATGAGCCACATTTGGCAGATGCTACTAACCCGCTTCCCACAGGGATCCCATTTGCATGTTGAAAATCATTTTCTAATTCATGAACAAGACTGGAGTGGAGCAAATGAGTAAGGGACCCACCTTGCTCTTGTCTAATAATAATTTATTCCAAGGAACATTTGTTATTATTTGGGTGTTTTAAAATTCTGCTTCAGCAGCTGAATAGCTAAAGCCAAAGAAATTATATAGTAAATTTGATCTCCTGTCAAAGTCTAACAGAAACAGAGCCAATTAGCATTTAAGACCCGTTTTGATGATGCTATCCCCAATAAAACTAGTATTAGGACCCCACCAATAGTGATGGTGAATAAATCGCCAGACAAATTTTGCCCATCACTATCCACAAACTAAAACTGAACGGATGGCAAATTTGTTCCGTTTTCGAAAATTGTTGCGAAATTAAAGTGAGATTCACAAAAACGATGTAAATTTCGCCGTCAATTTTAAAGCCCTGCATCAGTTTTTTTTATATGCGCACCTATTTTGTCAAATGCATTAAAAGTCCGAATATTTTTGACGTGCCACAATTTTGATGCGTGCGACTATTCTGACGCATGGGCCAAATTTTTGTGATGTAGTGTATTTTTGTCCGCTGACTTTATTCGCTGGCGCGCGAAACATGAATATTCACCACAATTCTCACTAGCACTGAATCTAGGTAGGATGTGGTTAGGTGCCCTTTTATTAGACACCAGTGGGACAACTCCCTTGTTTGTTATAGTTATGCAGGAGCAGTGACCAGCTCCATGTTGTAGCTCCCACCCTTCCCAGCTATAGTCAGGTGACCACTGGTGTCTAATAAAAGGGCAGCCAAGTTTGGGAAGTTTTACTTTGAAAGCAGCAAGTAAGTTGCAGGTAAAACTTAGTCCCTTTGTAAAATGTATAATGAAGCAATAGAATTATTAATGAATCAGAAAGTTGAGTGTAGGACTGGCCAGATATGGGATGACTTTGACGTAGTTGGCCAGTTTAAATATATTGCAATATATGGACAAACAATCCCTGTTTTGTTTAAAGGGTAAGGCATTTTTCAGTAGCTGTATGCCACAAAATGTCTCTGTCTTAAATATATTGATAATGGGTTGAGTGCAGAGGACTCTTGTATTTGCCTATAGGTGTCAGTGTAATTTGTGTATTCTAAAGGAAACACAATTATTTTAAATAAAGTGAAAACATTTCATGAATTGTCATGATGACTTTTATTACATTGAAAACAAAATATTTTTTGGACAATAAAAAAGGTTGTTAATTAAATGACGGTATTTATCAGAGTTGATTAGAGGGATCAGCTCGTCTGAAAGTGTTTAGCTGGTTCTGAGCAATTAAAACACATTAATTGCTGTAGGGTATTAGTGCTCAGTTATGCAAATCACATGCAGGGATGAAATATATGATCAATAATTTTAAATAAACGATTTCTGAATTTAAATTTTCAAGAGTCATCAATTCATGCCCGAGCATCTACACATGTCATTTTGACTCATTCAGTAAAGGTTTCAGCAAGACACGAAGATACACAAAAGCGTTTTAAATCATCCTTATGTTAAATTGTGTTAATTACAGCTTTCGTTTTATTACCCTAGGGAAAGTAATAGAAAGGAATAAAGTTTTATAGGCCAGAGGGACAGAAAAATAATTAGAATTGACAAAGAATGTAACCAAACTTGTAAAACTGAATCATGTTGCATCAAATACAAAGGCAGTAACTGATGATTGCATTGATAAATCAAATTAAAACCAAAGCGCAGCCACGGTATGAGGGTGAAGCTGAGTGGCAAGCGCTGAGCTGGATATTGAGAAATCAAACACGTTTTTTTTCTATTTATAACAATATAGAACCACAATTGTCTGGGCATTTAATTTATAGTTATGAGGAGGGCTTTCTGCAAAACAACATTTATTTGGCTTCACATAAATATATATATGTAGGGACCTATATGATTTCTATGCCCTATAGAGTTAAATCCCTACCTTCCTTCCGTACGCCTTTGTTATTGGGTTTAAACCTGTAACATTTCTTTTAGTACATCACTAGTTATTGGCCAAAGGTGTATGACCACTTCCTGCCACACTCCATTATAGTGTTGGAAAAGGAGTGGCCTCTTCCTCTTTGGCTCCGGGTGTCTGTGTGCAACTAGGTGTTTCCCATTGAGCCTCGGATCACCAAGGCCCCAGTGAAGCCATCGCCCCAAAGGGACCTGTACCTCTGTGATTATCACCTGCTATTGCCTCATCGCTCATGTGAGTAAACCTGAGGTCATTGTCTTTGTACAATAAATCCATTTTTTGTTTGCACCAAAAACCTCCTGGCGTCCAAATTCCTATCTTTTATATACAGTAGCCTGTGTTTTGTAGTTCCACTACACCTTAAAAGGGAAAGCTTCCACTTGGCGAAGGCTCTGACCCTGTTGTGTAAGTCGCAGTGTAACCCATGCTCATACCAATAGCTGGACATTAACTATCTGTGGTCTGGATAGGCACAGATTAGCGTTACACACACACACAAATATATATATATAAAGATAATCAGGAAGCCGGCCACAGCACGTCAAAAAGTCATCGCTGCCTGGGTGCAATATGCCCAAAAATTAAGTAGAGAAGTGAAGAAGCTCGCACTCACAGGACTATCGTTTCGGCTTGCACTCAAGCCTTCTCAAAGTCTTTGAGAAAGGCTGAGTGCAAGCCGAAACGTTAGTTACTTATATTGAAATAAACACCATTTTTGATTTTGATAAGTCCTGTGAGTGCGAGCTTCTTCACTTCTCTCTCTCTCTCTCTCTCTTCTCTCTCTCTCTCTCTCTCTCTCTCTCTCTCTATATATATATATATATATATATATATATATATATATAATATATATATATATAGTGAATAAAGTATCCCCTCATGTAAATTATAAGGATATTATAAGTTACCTAGGAGTTCATGACCATATAAAAACACGAGGCTGAAGGCGGAGTCATGGAACTCCGTGATTACTTCTAATAATATTTTGCCAACTGGGGGTACATTATATATTTTAATACACAAGTTTTAGTGGATCATGTGACAAGAAATGACATCAGAATTCTCAGTTTATAACTGATGACATCAGAACTCCACTGTTTATAAGGATATCATTTACAAGATATTTATGGCTTTTGTGTATTTTATATATATATATATATATATATATATATATATATATATATATATATATATATATATATATATATATATATATATATAATATATATATATAAAATAATATATAGAGTCACATTTCAGGGATCATGTTTACTGATTCTTAGCTATTCTTTAGCCAAGACTTCAGTGGTGCTAATAGTATGAGCATGAAAACCTGGGGACACTAATGTCACTAATTGTCAAAACTACTAGCCACTTATTGTTAAACATGGTATTGCTGTTTTAAACAAGTGAGGGTAGATTTACTAACTGGTGACTTTTGCAGGCAATCTCTCTTCAAAAAAGTAAAAGTCACCAGAATTTTTTTGAACTTTAATGCATTTTCAGGACACAGGATTTGGTGTAAGTGATAGAAGGATTTGAGGAAGAGCTAGCTTCTTTTTACCACTTTGCCTGGTCTGAGGTGAACTTTGCGGAGTTAACGATCGCTCACCAGAGAAAAAAGTTGTCTGGCAATAGAATGTGAATGATATGCTAGCGACTGTTCCGGTGGCTATCGAATTGGCGCCTGCGCCGATCTGAGACTAATAAACAGCCTCTATTCTCCTAAACGTTGTACTAACAGTTTGCCAAGGGGACACCTAATTGTCCCTGGAAATAGGAGTAAACTATGGTACCTGCTTTCCCTAAGTTCTTCTGAGGTTTGCTAGAGTCATAATTGAAATGTAGCAATTGTGTGTGTGATCGGATCGATTTTGCAACAAATCAAGGATAATTTAATAAAGAGCTAATGTAGAGTTGAGTTTAATTATCATTTCTGTGTCTGTAAGGGCAGTGGCACACTCTGCTGCTTACATAGGTTACAAGTTAAATTGGGTTGAAAAAAGACAAAGTCCATCAATCAACCCCTCAAATGAAAAACCAGCATCCATACCACCACACCCCTCCCTACTTTTAATTAAAATTCTATATAAACATACCAATATACTACACTATTAGAGTTTAGTATCCACAATAGCCTTTGATATTATGTCTGTCCAAAAAATCATCCAAGCCATTCTTAAAGGCATTAACAGAATCAGCATCACAACATCACCCGGCAGTGCATTCCACAACCTCACTGTCCTACTGTGAAGAACCCCCTACGTTGCTTCAAATGAAAGTTCTTTTCTTCTAGTCTAAAGGGAGGCCTCTGGTACGGTGATCCACTTTATGGGTAAAAAGGTCCCCTGCCATTTGTCTATAATGTCCTCTAATGTACTTTGTAAAGTGTAATCATGTCCCCTCGCAAGCGCCTTTTTTCCAGAGAAAACAACCCCAACCTTGACAGTCTCCCCTCATAATTTAAGTCTTCCGTCCCTCTAACCAATTTAGTTGCACTTAGTCTCTGCACTCTCTCCAGCTCATTTATATCCCTCTTAAGGACTGGAGTCCAAAACTGCACTGCATACTCCAGATGAGGCCTTACCAGGGACCTATAAAGAGGCATAATTATGTTTCATCCCTTGAGTTAATGCATTTTTTTATGCAAGACAGAACTTTATTTGCTTTAGTAGCCACACAATGACACTGGCCCAGAATTAGACAACTTGTTATCTACAAAGACCCCTAGATCCTTTTCATTTAAGGAAACTCCCAACACATTGCCATTTAGTGTATAACTTGCATTATATATTTTTTGCCAAAGTGCATAACCTGCATTTATCAACATTGAACCTCATTTTCCAGTTTGCTGCCCAGTTTTCCAGTTTAGACCAAATCACTTTGCAAAGTGGCAGCATCCTGCATGGGAACCTATAGTTCTGCACAATAGTTATCATCTGCACAAATAGAAACAGTACTTTCAATGGCCAACTCCAGGTCATTAATAAACAAGTTGAAAAGCAAGGGACCTAGTTACAGAGCCCTGCGGTACTCCACTAACAACACTGGTCCAATTAGAAAATGTTCCATTTACCACCACTCTTGTAGTCTATCTTTTAGCCAGTTCTCTATCCAGGTACAAAATACTATGTTCCAGGCCAACATTCCTTAATTTAACCAGTAACCTTTTGTGTGGCACTGTATCACATGCTTAGCATTTAGTCGCCCAGACAAATCGCCTCTTCTTCAGGCGGACTAATCTCCCCTAAATGCAAAATCGTCGCTCGGATGGCACTTGGATCGCTTTGGCTTTTCCTAAGTTGCCATCTGTTTCTTCGTGAGGCAACTTGGGTGACTTAGGAAAACGAAAGCGATCTGAGTGGCCATACCCGCCAGCGGTTACATTCAAGCCGGTGGAAGGCATTTAGGGAGAGATTAGCCGCCCGAAGAAAAGTCGATTTGTCGCTGGGCGACTAATCTTCCCCAGTAGCAGCGTGTGCCACTGCCCTAGAATGTTTTAGATATACATGTAGTCTTTTTGTTAAAAAAACATTAACTAGAAGGAAAATAGAAAGAAAGCACAATTGTTTGGGTTATCCCTGTACTCACTCCACTTGATAATTCTTGCCTCATGGCTTCTCTCTTCAGTCTCTTTGCAGTCAGTTGCTCTCTCTCTGCTCCTTGCAGTGGCAAATGGAACTCCCAGTCTGTCTGAAGGTATCTTTCATCTTCTTTTTGCTTTGTTTCTTGTTTGTTGAGACCTTCACTACATTAATTGCCATTAAATTACCACAGGGCAGTCTTACTATGAAAAGTCTTCACCAATGTGTGAGCTGGACCAGTGTAATTAAGTGTTTAACATGTTTGTTTCCTTCCAAAACAAGCTCAGCTTTTAGGTTCCAATAGCAAGATTATTTAACAGAATAAGCCAATTCTCTGTTCAACAAACCTTCCCTGCAGCTTATTATGCCCGCTATGGTGAAATTAAAGGCTAAACTCACCTTTTCAACATATTTCTTTGGTTGCTCACTCCTATTACTTTTAACAAGCTAATACTAATTTTAAATTATAAATGTTGTAATATGTAAATCATTATTTACTGTATGTACGTTTGTGCATATTCTGATAAAAGACCAGCACATTTGTACCCAGCGACCAAGTTAATATGCTACAGCAAAGTAATTAAAGGATTACAGAAAATTAGCAAGCAAAGAACAAAGTTGAACCATGGGCATCATTCAGCGCGTGCCGCATCTTCCATTGTGCAATGTGACTTTCCTGATGTCTCATTAGCTGAAGTGGTGATAGAAAGTATCATCTCATAGAATTTTTCCTTCCATTTACATGTTCCTTCAGAGTATTTAAGCTTGAAATCAGTCAACCAAAGGGCTGGAATGGAGAGAGAGAGAGACACTTCCAAATTCCTACTACATTTTCACCAGCTATGTTTATTTTATTGACATATTCCTTGTGTGAACCAGGACAATTAATAAAGCGGCGGCCCTAATTGGGTTCAAGTAACAATTTCATGATGAAATTGTTGTTTTAGCACATACTTTTAATCACCAGCAAAATTATCTCAATATTCACCTTGAAACATTATGATCAGTAATTTAGTCTTAATACAGTTTAAAAAGCAGTCTCCATATTTTTTTGGTTGGGGGAACTGAAGTGTTAATAAATATTGTATTTTTTTAAAGAGTCCTTCAGTGTAAAAATTAAAAAACTTGGTAAATAGATAGGCTGTGCAATATAAAAAAAATTCCAATTATAGTGTTAGCCAAATATATAGGGGCAAAATTCACTAAAGGGTGAATTTTCACCTGCGAAGGCTTTGCCAAACTTCGCTAGGCGAAATTCGGTACCACTACGGTAATTCACTAAAAAGCGAAGCTGCGTCTCGGTAGCCGAACGTTGGCAAAGTTTCGCTAGTGTTAAATCATAGTTGAACTTTTTCGCTAATGTTCATTTCTGCTTAGAAAAACATTGTTAATACACTTACACTTAGGTCAATTTGAATAGGGCGGGTACATATAGGTCATATATATGTCTTTATTAGAGATGTTGGTTGTAAATGCTTGAAGTGGCCACTTATTATTACAAATGTCCAAGGAAGCAAAATAAAGACAAAAGAGATCCTGTAATGCCCTAGACATGAGCCCACCCTAAAACAAATGTGGCATGCCCCCAAATGGTAAAAAAAATGTAAATCAAAAATTTTTAATAGTAAGAGCTTATAAAGACAATCCTGTTTTAAAATATTAAAAAAACGTTTTTTTATCGTTTTAATAAATTTTCGGCATACAGGAAAGATGTCACTGACATAAGATTGAGGAGGATGTAGCTTCATCTTATCAGTTTGCCAGGTCTAAGCTGGTGAAGGAAACTCTGGCGAAAGTAAAGTTCTGTAAAATTCGCACTTTAGTGAATTTTGCTAACTAATTGCCCTCAACGCCTGTTACTAAATTGCGGATGTCCCTGCAGATTGGATTTCTGGTGAATTTTTACTAGCGACGTCCACTTTGCCCTTTAGTAAATTTGCCCCAATAATCTATAAAGTCTGGAGTGACTGGATGTCTAATATAATAGAACAATACTTCCTGCTTTGCTTCTCTCTGATTGGTTGCCAGGCATTAACCAATCAGTGACTTGAGAGGGAGCCACATGAGTGATAATCATTTGCTTTTTAATCTGAGCTGCATGCTAAGGTTGAAAAGCAAACTCACTGAACAGTTATGTCCCATGTGGCCCCACCTTCAAGTCGCTGACTAACTCAGCTTTGAGGGCTGAAAAGCAGGAAATTGTGTTCTATTCTGTTCTGTTAAACATCCAGTCACTCCAGCCTTTATAGATTATATTTTAGGCTAACTATATTAAAAACATTTTTTTATTATATACAGTCTATTTACAGAGTTTTTATTTTTATAAAATAATTATTTATAATAATATAATATAATTATAATAATAATATAATTTTTCCTTTAAGGCTTTTAAGCTATCTGGTTACCAGAGTGTCTGACTATGAAAATGTGTATTAGCCACACCCACTTACAGAAACCACACCTAATTATGCAGACCACACTCTGCATACTGTGCAATCTGCATTATAAAATCATAGTCACCAGTGAGCATCTGCATAAGACGGCACAGTAAAGCATTAACTGGGCCATACAATAAAAAAGTGCAGTGATCCTCAGTTTATAGTATAGTATAGAACAGTGACCTAAAGAATTAAACTGGTGCAGTGACCAAAGAAATAAAAGGTTCACGTACCCATGGCAGTAATTGGTTCAGTTGGTTCGCCATTGTCATATTGAATTGATGTTTTGGTATTTTATTTTCCAATTAAATTAAAGCCAGTTTTGTCTCATTGCTACTTTTATGAAAACGGCAAAATGAGAAATGCAAGTGCCGTTTTCCCCAGAATGTTTTTGTTTTTGAAGCTGATTTTACTTTAAGTAAGTGCCCATCTCTGGCACGAAATGCGTCAGGCCAGAATATGTCTTAATAAAGTTTTTTCATTTTTATAATATTTGGGCTCCGTCTTCACTAAACAGTAGGGGGCTGATTCACTAAGGGTCGAATATCGAGGGTTAATTAACCCTCGATATTCGACTGGGAATTGAAATCCTTCGACTTCGAATATCGAAGTCGAAGGATTTAGCGCAGATAGTACGATCGAACGATCGAAGGATTATTCCTTCGAATGAACGATAAAATCCTTCGAATCGAACGATTCGAAGGATTTAAATCCAACGATCGAAGGAATATCCTTCGATCAAAAAAAGTTAGGCAAGCCTATGGGGACCTTCCCCATAGGCTAACATTGACTTCGGTAGCTTTTAGATGGCGAACTAGGGGGTCGAAGTTTTTTAAAGAGACAGTACTTCGACTATCG
Organism: Xenopus laevis; assembly: GCF_017654675.1. Classification (NCBI taxonomy): domain Eukaryota; kingdom Metazoa; phylum Chordata; class Amphibia; order Anura; family Pipidae; genus Xenopus; species Xenopus laevis. The sequence continues at coordinate 92,293,787 of NC_054386.1, read as the reverse complement.
AATGGTCGAATAGTCGAACGATTTTTACTTCAAATCCTTCGATAGTCGTAGGTCGAAGGTCGAAGTAGCCCATTCGATGGTCGAAGTAGCCCAAAAAAAACTTCGAAATTCGAAGTTTTTTAACTTCGAATCCTTCACTAGAAGTTAGTGAATCGGCCCCTAAGTCTTTCCTGATTTTTGCCTTTATAATTACTTAACTATGTACAAACCTTGGACTGGGTGTATTTTGGGATAAGACTACTGTGTAAATTAGTTCTTTATCCCCTTTGAATAAGACATCTGTGACTTTAATTCGACTTTTAACTACAGTTAGAAAAGTGGAGGCATACACCACAGCAAAATTGCACAGATTTTACTTTATCTCAAACCTAGTGAGCCCCCTCCTTCAGCCATAGACCGAATAAAAATGTTATGTAGCCTGGGGCCAGTTCTGAAAGAACACTCAGTGGAATGATATGAGATTTGCATTCAGCTGTTCAAGTGCAAGCTTGTTCTTTCCCTTTAAATTCATCAAAGAATTTCTCAGGAGAATTAGTTTTGTGATTTATAACAAAAACCTTTCAGCATAATTTCTTACACAACTCGTGCTGCCAGAGCACCGAATTAACCCCTCTGTACTTGGCTTATCCTGTTACATAACAGCCTAAAATTATACAAGTCTTTTAAAGAAAATGCAATGAAAAATGAATATAATGAGAATATAATGAGCAGTGGCGCAGGGCTCAAAAAGATATCTTTACCATGATATTGTTTTAAAATATTAGTCAAAAATGCATAAAAGAAAAACGATACCCCTTGTTTTACTGGTCGTTATTGCTTCTATATCAGTGATTAGGTGCTTCATTTCTTCTATGAGTATTTGTAGTCCAAGCTGCTATTAATTTTTTGCAAAACATGTTACTAGTTTATAAGCCAAGAACTTTAAATTGACAAAATCCAATATGAGATAAAAATGGACTAACGGGCTATAAACCTGGGTTATCTGTTTTAGAAACATTTAACTAAGGGCAGGATAAAGAATTTGATGTGAGCTCCTGTTATAACAAATAGCAGTAAAAACTGATTGTATTCTCTAGTAATTGAGATGTACAACTGTAGTTTTTTTTTTTGTAGCTTATGTATTTTCTAATTGATATTTTTGGTGAGCTACAGTGACACACATGGTCAACTAATGGAATAAATAATATAGAGAGCTACAATATAGTTTGTAAAAGGAAATGTTGCTCTGTTCCAGCTGACATCTATTAAGATTGATATTAATTTCTTCGAAGTATTTTAGAAGTTTCAGCTGTTCTCACCTGCCTTTGGGCCAATCTAAAGGCATTTCCTTAAAAAGCATACTGCTAATATTGGTAAGGTTATATCAGATCAAAGAGTTGGGGAGACAGAAGGGATTATACATTTTTCATGTAGAGAAATGCTAATATGTATTCATAGTGTATTCATCATCCCATTAAAAACAGATTCATGTAAAAGCCACATGCTGCATATCTACTTTGCAACATACATAGATCAGCTCTGCAGACTGTACAGACATGTATGCAGCTATTCAACTCCTGCTTTTTTGCCCAAGAAATATCTTTAATAAAGGGTTTAGTTTTCTGCAGACCTTGAGAAACTCCAAATGGCTAATTTACGACCACAACTACAATTTTAAATTTACACTCTCCATTAAGGGTACCTGTATCAAAAGATGTTCCGTGCTCTTCAATATGGTTGCGCTCTGCATTGTTGTGTCTGTCCCTCCTCCTGTTCTAAATGTTACAATTTCATATATTGACACCAGCAAACCCTGAAGCTACTAATTGTGTATTTTCAAGGTTCTCACACAAACTATAAATATTTTTTTTCCTCTATATTACACAGAGCCTGGGGACATAAATTGTGCATGACGGTATTCTTGTCACTTGTTTCATTCGTAGCCTGTGCCCTGTAATTCTTATTGGTGTTGCTGGGCATGGCCACTCTAAAACCAAATACCAGAATATTGTTTGTTGTCTCCATTTTGCAGGTGGGACTTTACTGCTCCCTTTTATAAGGCATTCACTTTACATGGAATAAAAAAAATAACCCATTTTTGTTTTGGAAGCAAGCAAAGCTGAGCATATCAGGTACAAGACTCAGTCTTTAATGCCCTTGTGAACTACACACATTCAGGGAAGAATGGGGATCAATGTTCTGTTGATTGAAAGGTTTCAAACTTAAACCTATCTACATTTTGGATCAGTGAGGAGGCTGCAAAATACAAATATTATCAAGTGAATGAGAAATTCCAACTGTCAGCTCCCCTGTATAGTCACAATGAACAATGACTGCATAAGACGATGCATTAGAATGTTCCACTGAATACTATCGATAATGATCTCACATTGACCTATGACAGAAGTCAATTGGTTGAGCTAATTTTAGGACTTTTTTTTATTTACTTTGATCTATTCATCTGGCAGAGCAATGGCAGTTTTGACACTTTGAGAAAAGTTCATTATGGAGTTACATTAGTCAACAAGATATTATTGCTCCCTGATGTTATTTTACCTTAGCTAAATATAACATTTAAAGTTTGGAATGTGACAACTGTTGATTCAACATGGTTTTGTTCTTTTGGCAATGTAATAACCCATAACAACCATTCAAAAAGTAGTAGACTACAAACATCTCAGTATCTACAGCAGGCCACTCTTAAAAGCATTAATAGAATCAGCCATTACAACATCATCCAGCAGTGCATTCCACAACCTCACTGTCCTCACTGTGAAGAACCACCTACGCTGCTTCATATGAAAGTTAGTTTCTTCTAGTCTAAAGGGGTTACTAAACCTGGTGCTGACTGGTGGACTCCATAGGGAGGATTATAAACATTGTACCCCTATTGGCTTGCTGTGTCTCCTTTAGGACAGAAGTAATGAAGAAGGACCATTTTCACTCAATCATGTCTTGAGCCCAACTTTGCTCTCAAAACTCTTCTTTTTGAAGCATGCATTAAAAGTAATTCTGAAGGTCTAGATTGAGGTAGACACACTTTACAAGGTAGGGCTAGTGGACTGAGCCCCGTATCCCCTAGGATTTGGGATGAGTAGAAAAAGAACAGTAAACAAATACCAATAAGTTAGTTAGAAGACACTACATAAAATAATAGTCACATTAAGGCTGTACATATTAGCATAAGGGTGGCACATGAGACTAACACTGGGCCAACCTAATAATTCTAAATCACACTCCTAAGCCGTGGTTCACTATCAACACCCGACCCCGAGGATCATTCCCTTGTACCTACAACACATTTATCTTCTCAGTGCATTATGTTGTGATGTGGCTTTCTAAAAGAGACTGAGAAATCCATCAACAAAAGTACAACTTTGTGTCTCTTCTGTCATCAAAGCCTGGCTAGCTAAACTTAGAAGCAGAATTCCCAGTATTGTCTAACTAAAAGCTTAAGCCAATTTCTACTACTCATTGGCTTGTTTTTACACTAAGGGGCCGATTCACAAAGGGTCGAATATCGAGGGTTAATTAACCCTCGATATTCGACTGGGAATTAAAATCCTTCGACTTCGAATATCGAAGTCAAAGGATTTTAGCGCAAATAGTGCGATCGAACGATCAAAGGATTATTCCTTCGATCGAACGATAAAATCCTTCGAATCGAACGGTTCGAAGGATTTTAATCCAAAGTTCGAAGGAATATCCTTCGATCAAAAAAACTTAGCTAAGCCTATGGGGACCTTCCCCATAGGCTAAGATTGAGTTCGGTAGCTTTTAGATGGCGAACTAGGGGGTCGATGTTTTTTCTTAAAGAGACAGTACTTCGACTATCGAATGGTCGAATGGTCGAACGATTTTTAGTTCGAATAGTTCGATTCGAAGTCGTAGTCATAGTCGAAGGTCATAGTAGCCCATTCGATGGTCGAAGTAGCCCAAAAACACTTTGAAATTCGACGTTTTTTTACTTCGAATCCTTCACTCGAAGTTAGTGAATCAGCCCCTAAATGACTTGCAAATAAAGGTCTTTTTTTATTTTGGAAAAATTATTCCATGAATCGGCCCAGTGTGGCCATAACCAATGGCTATGTGTGAATGTCAAAAATTTGATGGTCTTAAAGTAAGTAAGATATGTTGATAGGGATAAAAAAAAAGAAACACTATTTTATATTTGTGTCTATTATATATTCAGTTTCCTATAAATCATACCTATAAATTATACCTATAAAAACATTACAGTTAGACTTGTGTTAAATGCGTGGGGTAAAAGATGATACCACACAGTGTATTGCTAGTATTTATACTTCCATAAACACACAAATTATAGATTGGGTGTGTCTCTATGATAAGTTGACTGTTTAAATGATGTCTCCCCTAAATGATACCTCCCACGTAGCATACCTGTATTTCCAGATAAGGGCTTTATGTATATACAAACATGAATGAAAAAGGGAGACACATTTTTTGATGCTGATAATTTCTCTGGCACAGGTTTTAAAGAAATTTATCTGAATTTGTATAAATATTCTGTAGTCTTTACATTGCATTTCCTTCTGTCTCAATGATAAATTACATAGGTGCAAGGAAAGTATCTGTGCTCGCAGAATTCATTAATTTATAGCATTTACTGAATGATTCCCATTAAGGGTACCAACACTGGACAAAATATGGGGTATTTGTCATCCATTCCAGTAACCCACTGCAAATAATTAGCAATTATCTACGGACATTTAACTAAAAAATAACACTAAGGGGCAGATTTGTGAAAGTTTGTAGAATGTTCGTTTCTCCGAAACGTATTTTTTAGTGAAAACTAATACATTTTTCATAAAGTAGCTTAATTCACGTTTTTTAGTTATTTATCCGATGTAAAACTGTAAAATCTACAAATACAAAAGAAAGGCAAATAGAAGCTGTCAAGATCATGTAGAAGTCAGTTCCCTTTCTTTTCTTGCAAAGATTAGCCTTTTGTGTGTGGTTTTAGATGTTTTTGGACATCAAAACCTTTATTGACATACAAATTTGTCGTTGTTCATGAAAAATTCATGGTTTTCTGTTTTTTATCGGCAGCTATTTTCATTAATACGTTTAGTATTCAGATCTTTTAATAACTTTTATGGCATTTGTGGTTTTAGAGAAACAGAGTTTAATTGTGGTTTAAAAACCTCTAAAACCACTACAATTCTGGTCTCAGAATTAAGTTTGGTTTCTCTGGGTTACATATATGAGTTGAGTCTCGTTGAGTCTTTGGTATTGGTGTAATGTGAGGGAGAATTACTAAAAAATAATACATTAAGTTGGCAGTGCAACAAGACAAATTTGTCTTCATATATAAAGAAATATATTTAATATTAAAGAAATTCAAACTATGATTGGAATACAACCAAATATCACTTAGTTACCCTCTAATATATTTATATTGCAATGAAAACCACCGGTGTGAATGAAAATGTGAGTTCATCTGGGGCTTTAAAGTGAATAACAAGTAAAAAGACAATAAAATGAAAACACCAATAATTCATAGAAAACCCCCGGAGACCTATCTATAGCATGTCTTCATATATTTAACAGAATGGCAATGGGAGCTAACTTTTAAAGGGGCAAATTCACTAAGATTCGAAGTTGCGCCAGGCATAACTTCGCCGCAATTCGCCGCACTTCGCCAGGCGTAGTTTCGCCAGCGCTCCGCAAATTCACTAAAATCCGAAGTTGCGCTCAGGGGTAGCGTAAGGTTGCGAAGTTGCGCTAGTGTCGAAGGAAGTCTAGCGTAAAAGGTAGCGTTCAGTACAATGCGCGCGTTAGTGAATTTGCGTATTTACGTCCGGGAGTGAGTTTACGCCAGCGTTCGTTAGTGAATTTGCGGAGTAACGAAAATGACAAACGCTAGCGAATTGACTCTAGCGTTAGGCGCTTCGGCTTTGCACCTAGCATCATGGCTAATAGTATAGTGTGTATACCCACTGGATGAAGCAGTAAAGTTTTCTGGTACCATCCTGGACAGTGGAATTGCATAATGAATGGCAAGAACAGAAAAAAGAGGAATTAATGAGAAGCTGTAAACCAAAGACCACTGAGCTAGAAGAGTCAGATTAATGTGTAATTACACGGCTCTCAGTGTGTTTTTTTTATACTCTTCTTTAGTTACTCTGTTCTTTATTGGTACCAAATCATACAGTTGTCAGTTAGAACAAGAGCCTTATGTTTAACAAGTATTTAACTGAGTATAAGTAGAAATTTCCAGCTGAGTCACCACAGACAGCCTCTAAGCTATTTAAATTGAAAAGCCATTAAGTTTGTTTTGGGTCATATTTTTTAGGGGTGTTTTGATTACTGTGGGTAAATAGAATGGGAATATTATTTGGTTAGCTATCTATGTAGCACAAGGTTTTATGGGTTCATTTAAGAGATACTCATCTCTAAAATATTTTTATATAGTTCTTTAATACTGTTTGTATATTTTTATTTACATACCATCCACAAACATTTAGAGAAGTCCCTTGTCTTCCTTATATTTAGCATTAGTGGTAAGTAATGGTCAAATAAAACACAATGGTTTAAAGTTTGAATACTTTGGATTCTCCAGTTCCTTTATTACACTTCAAAAAATTCTTCATTTTGATTCATGTATTCCACATAAACAGGACATGAGCTGGTCACACAATCACATGTCTTCCTCCTAAATTTCAAGATCATTGGTCTGTGTGTTGGGAGCTGTGTTTGAGCATCTGAGCACACTGACCAACTTGGGTCAATGGCCAACCAGAGTCAGGTAGAGAGCCACACTGCTTAAATGGAAGCAGTAAGTAAATGATTATCACAGATTGGCACCACACTGGAGCCATTCACTTATCCCCCATCTTACATCCAATCATTAGTGATTCAGTCCTTTTGTCAGAATAGTTTGTATACTGTGTATAATCACCAAAACATGAAATGCTGAGCTTGACACCCCTGAACTTTAATATACAGAGAATCCTTTGAAAACTAAAAGAATTTGGCAATAATATAATTTCTTCATAAATAACAAACTATGCACTATGGATGTAGTATATTCATTTTTATAAGTCTAACATGATATAATTGTTTCTTGAATACACAAATTCAGTATTTCAGATATCAGTAGAAGTAACTTTTTGCAGTTTTTGCTAATCTCATCTTTGGGGGATTGTTCATGACATTATTTACTTTTTATTTCCATATGTAAACATCAGGTCATTTACTTACTGTATATGGTTACTAGTTATCTGTCTATAGACAACCAAGATGCCATTTGTATTTTAATAGGCTGGCTGCTTCATATGAGTGCACTCATATGTTCATTTTATTTAGCCGGCAAGCAAAACCCTAATTTCCCTGATGTTATATTGGCTGGGTAGTTATGGTTTAAAAAATAAAATAAGTAAAGAGGTTTGGGAATCACACAGATAAGCTTGTTTAGTACCATGGCATGATCCTGGTTCTAGTCTCTTTTTAATTTTCTCCTGAGTCACCGATGTATCTGTAGCTATATTATTAGAATTGGGTCTTTTAAAAAAGAAACCTTCATTAGCTGCTTCTTCATTTGTGTAGACAGATGAAAAATAGTTTAGAATCTCTGCTTTTTTCCTGCTCTCATCAGCTAGCTGACCCCCTCTCTGAAATTAAGGAACATCCTTCTTCTTTTTTTTACTATTTACGTATTTAAAAAAATAATTTTGGATCAATTTTCATCTCTATTTTAGATTATCTGATCATGTTTTTAAATGCTTTATTGGCCTCCTTATACCTGATTAAAGGATTAGCTGTGCCAACTTGAATGACTTAAAAATATGTTTCTTTCTTACCAATTTCAACACCAACAATTCTTTCAAACTATAAATGTTTTGTCTGGGATCTGTTATCTGGAATGCTTGGGACCTGGGGTTTTTCTGAAAAGTGATCTTTACCTAATTTGGATCTCTATAAATAATTAAAATATAAAATAAACCCATTAGGACTATTTTGCTTCCATTAAGGATTAATTATATCTTAGTTAGGATATCATTTTAAAAAATCAGAATTATTTGTTTATAACAGAGTCTATGAGAGATGGCCATTCCATAATTCCAAGCTTTGTGGATAAGGGGTTTCCTGATAACCGATCCCATACCTGCACTGACGTCTATTTATTAAGAAGCTTTAAGAAGGCATTCCATTCTTTCTCTGTTTAACCCTGTAAAAGCCTTTCCAAGTTAATATATTGCAGAGAAGCCCTGGAAAAGTTTGCATGTTTAAAATTTTAGTTTTTTAGTTATTAACTAATAGAGTTGTCTTCAACATAATCTCAAAGAAGACCATAGTATGATCACTATTGCCTAAATACTCACCCACACAAATACTGAAGATGAGTTTAGTTTTATTAGTTATTACCAGATTCAAAAGAGAGTCTCTCTCCTAGTAGGTTCCTGAACGACCTGAAATAAAAAGTTGTTATGTTTACAAATCTGCTAGCTTTTATTGACTTGTATGTATGTATGTATATTTTTATTTGTATAGCCCTCCTTGAGGGCAAAGCACTGTACAGCAAAAAAATAAATTAGTAGTAACAAACAAGGAGTCATTGCAATAATAAGTAACAATAAGTGCATTATTAGAAATACAATTCACATAAATATAAAATATATATCATATATATGATCAGCAATCATATGAAAGTTATGTCCGACCAAAGCTAGTGACAGTCTCCCACTGAAAATCGTACGATCGGCAATACATTCTAAGATACTATCGGCAGCCGACAGAAATTTTCTAACCTGTCCGATCGACCAAACGACGGATCTCCGCCGGACGAAAAATGTCGGGAATCTCCAAACACGACCCGAAAATCAAATGGAACCTCGATTCGTACGATCTTTTGCGTACAATCGTTGCGTCCATGGCCAGCTTTATACAGGGGCAGATAAGCTGCTGATGCAGTCTAAAGGGGCTGAATTGCAGCTTTATTCTTCCTGTGAATGAACAGCTTTACTCTGATGATTGTGTTTTCATATATTTGATCCTTAAACATGTACACTTACACAGGGCTGTATTTTTTGCCCACACTTGCCCCCGTGCCCCCCTCAGGAATACATGCACACAGGGCTGCAAGTTGCACTGGCAAGTATCTTCTACTGTCCCCGGCCTCTTCAGGATCTCGCATAAGCGCGAGGGGTCAGGAAGTGTAGAGACCTGCGCTTTTAGACCCCAGAGTGCCCCACTGAGGCTGGGCAGCATGCCATAAATGCAGGCCTGCCCATCAAATTATGAACTTGAATGGATGGCATGAACCCAGAGAAGTTTGATCAGTCTACTTTATGGGTTTAACTCATGACTTTTGAACTGTATTCTTTGGTACCTGCAACTAAAGGCTAGCTATCACTTTTTATCCTTAATATATGGAATGTGGATCCTTGTTATGTATATGAAAGGCACATTCCATATCTATGTTCATTAAAGTCTAGCTGTGCAAGGGGTTGCAGCTATTTGGATAGATAAAATCCAGACTTTATAGAGTGCATTTAGTAGCACTTAACAGCTGAGTGGACAACAGCACAAAGGGCCCATTGTGGGTAACCATTTACTATGCAAACACAATGGTGAGTGGAGCATTGAGAGGATGGGAAAGGCAGCTGCAGCATCTTGTCATCACTGTGGTAAATATTACTGGTTTTCATTATTAGGAATAGCACTCTTTTGTCTGAGGGTTAGAAGAATAATATCACATTATGATACAAGGACTAGCAATTATACTGGTGGAGAAAGGATCTGTGACTGGATCATCAGAGCTTGATATTATGCTCCCTATTTTGAAAGTGTGTGAACAGTTGCGCTGACAAGCCAATAAACCCATGGAAAAAGGAAAGCAACAGCAGGAAATAAAGCAACATCCTGGAAGGATAATATTCACTCAAGGAGAGAATAAAGTATGTTATTGAAATAAATAAAGATACAATATATATAGATATATAGTGTTAGATTAATATCTTATGCATACCCCCTCTTTAATCCAATTGGTACAGAACGGTTAGTCTCATGTTGGTATGCATGCGAATTAACGCAAAAAGCCGAATTTTAATGAAGAAGTCGGCTATTTCGTTCTACTGTGTATGCATTTGCCCTGGGAAATTTGAAGAAAGAAGAAGAAGGAAGGCAATCGCTATGTGGTGCTCGGTGGAAGACCCTGACCAGTGCAGTTTTCTCCTGATAGGAGCACTGGCCTGCGGCGTGAGATAGGTATATATAATCACTTGGGGTGCCTAACATTTTGCACCCCCAAGTAAATAGGCCTTTCCTTCTCCTTTAATAAATGTTGGGGACCTAGCTGATATGTTAGATATGTCAGTAACCCCTTTTCACCATTTATAAGACCTAAGAGTTCAGGTCCACATCTATTATGAATATATAGATATAAACTTATGTGCCATTTTAGAAGGACTGCTGATTTAATATTAGGGATCAGTGGGGTAAAAAGCTAATTCTTTATTCAACAGATGTTACCTCTTTATTTATGTCCACACATAAATGAGAGAAAACATGACCCTCTCCCCCTAATTGAGAAAAAGCACTTGTTGCAAATGACGACCCTACCCTTAGCTGCTGAAGGTGCCACATGCTGATATGGGATACCATTGATGCTTCCTCTAGAACAGGGAACCCCAACCTTTTGAACTTGTGAGCAACATTCAGAAGTAAAAGGCGTTGGGAACCAACATGAAAGAAAAATGTTCTTGGAGTGCCAAATAAGTGCTATGATTGGCCATTTGGTAGCCTCTGTGTGGATTGTCAACCTACATTGAGGCTCTGTTTGGCAGTACACCTGGTTTTTATAAAACCAAAACTTGCCTCCAAGCCTGGAACTCAAAAATAAACACCTGCTTTGAGGCCACTGGGAGCAACATCCAAGGGGTTGGAGAGCAACATGTTGCTCATGAGCTACTGGTTGGGGATGACTGCTCTAGAACATACCATTATCTGAGTGTTGCAAGAGGGTCATAAGGCCCAATAATACTGTTTATAATACTGATTGATGTATAATCTTATTGCTGCCTTATATACATTTCCACTGATCCACAAACAGTAAAGGATACATATTAAGGTCTCCAGTTTATATGTTTCTATACATAGGCCAAGTCTCTGAAATTGTCTGCCTTATAAAATGATGTAGATGTGAGTCATTTGACCTCAGAATGGGGAATGATGGGATTAGATTGTGCTTTGATGAAATTAAATGACTTGCTTCGGTTCAGTAGAGAGATAAACCAATGCTATCATGGGTCTAAACGGAAAGAGCATCAAGTATTATTTAAGATCTACTTTAACAAGTCAAATATGCAGAGAAGGAACATTGTATGAATAAAATGAACTATGTATTAGAACAGCTTTCCTTGTCACTTTGTCGCTCAGTTTAAAGTTCAGCGTATGACGCACTAGAATAAGACCGCAATGAATCACATGGTCAGATTAGCCCCAAATCTGCTAGGAAATGTAAATCTCCAAGCATGATAAATCTATAAAAGTTCTTGCAAAAGCTAGGCGATAAGCAAACAGCTTTTACACGTTTCTCTGGGAAATTCCCTGAAATGTTTAAAAAGGTCTAAATATCTTATAAAAAATGATAGATGTCTAATTAAGTTATATTAGAGTAACACAAGCAACGGCTAACAACTTTGGCTGTTTAAAAAGACATTGAAATGTAAATATTTAAAGGAACAAAGGAATGGAAGAGCCCACCTACGGATCAGTTCAAATGATCCACTATATACTGTATAATATACAATAAAAAAACATGATTAAAAAGAATGGGTAGTTTGGATCTGAACTCTCCTCTCTTAAGACCAATGTTTATCAATATCAAATACAACAAAAATGTCATTATAGTAAATGCTGGCACAACTTTACCATACAAAAAAGACAGGAGAAATGGTCTTTGAAAACAGGGGGCTCCTAAAATCCCTCTCTGGCTTTTATATGTTAAATCCTAGACTCTACTTCTGACCACCTAAACCTAAGCTGAGCCCCCGTATTGGTATGAAGGAAAGTGCAGGGTACACTATGTGGCACTTCTCTCAAGTGGACAAAATGGTGGGGCATCAGTGGTTCTTCACCAAACAATAACAACTTAGTATTAGGCAGCAGAGCATATTTTTCAATGCAGGTCATTGGAAGAAAATGTAGGATCCCCACAAATGATATTTTACAGGCACCTCTTCAAAATTTTATGGGAGATTGTCTCTACCCCTATCACTGTTACTTGACAAACAACCCCACTATGCTACTAACCCTACTAAATCTCTAAGTGGAGCTTTGGGTTGCTTATAGTGATGTGTGGGTTGTCCTGAAAGCTGCTTTGACCAGTGGATTGACCACCAGTTGGGCAGGTTTGGGTTGAAATTTGGCAGGTTGGGTTTGGGTGTGGGTCAGACTAAAGAAAATGTATACGAAAACATATGAAACAAAAGAATTCTTAATGAATCAGATGCAAGTTGAGTGTAGGACTGGCCTTGATGATTTTGACATAGTTGGCCATCTTAAATATATTGCAATATATGGACAAACAATCCCTGTTTTGTTTAAAGGATAAGGTATTTTTAGTAGCTTAAGGCACAAAATGTCTCAATCCCTGATTTGTTTAAAGGCTAAGGTATTTTTCGTAGCTTAAGACACAACATGTCTCAATGTCCTAAACATATATCCATATAACCCGAGCATTTCTCCTAACACCAATGAAGTGCTTGGTTCGATGAGGAGGTTCCTCATCGAACCAAGCACTTCATTGGTGTTTCATTTAATTTGCTGTGATGATCTATTGCTCTCCTCAGCTTATGAAAGTTTAACCACGGTCCTCGTATGGATGGGCGCTTTTGACTAGAAGCTGGTTACAATTGATACTCAGTGGAGGCTCGGATTCAAAGCGTGCACGCAGCCTCTTACACTACATTGGACTGTTTATTAATACATACTTAGGAGAAATGGGAACCCCACCCCCCAAGCAGCGCTGCTTATTTTAAATGGTTTTAGTAATTTTGGCATGGTGATAATAAATATTGCTTTTTAATCTAAATTGCATGGTCCTGGTTATCTAATATTGTTTAATCGTATTTGGAGGATAAGTCCCATATTAGTGTGGGTAAAAATGTCCTAAACATATTGATAATGGGTTAAGAGGACCTTTTGTATTTGTCAGACTAAGGAAGTACATTCCTCCACTGCCCCCTAAGATTCCCTGTCTTGGAACCAGAGGCATCTACAGATGTAGCGTACAGAAGACGCAGGTATGGGTTGAGTGCGGGACCTACAATTTTTCAGGTTAGGGTCGTGTGTGGCTTAAGGTATTGCATGTTAGGGTCAGGTGTGGGTTGAGTTTTTCCTGACCCGCACATCACTAGTTGCTTATGTAGGAAAACACGCCTCCAACCTCATCCATGAAGGGGAAACAAGAGAATGACCTAGACTCCTATCCCCACTTTACATACATTTGGGACATGTCATGGAATACTGGATATTCAGAACATATAGTAAAACAGTAACACAGTAACTCTGTATGTTGTTCTTATGCCTCCACTGAAAAATGTTATTGAGTTCTCACTGCAATGTGTTTCTATAGTAATAATAGTTTGATGTAATGATAATATCATGTACAGATTAATGTGCTAATGCACTGTAATGCAATTTACATTTCCCTCTACACTCCTTTATCCAGGAGTTGAGTTAGTGGAATCAAAAGAAAATTCATGCAACGCCAAGAGAAATCCCCAAGATTGGAAATCTGCATCTTGACATCATTCGTGACGTTTTTTTTGTTTTTTTTTAACTTTGATGTCAGGGTTTCAATTCCTGGTGTCAGTCTTCGGTTTTGGCTTGTGTTTAAAAGGCAAGTTTGCCTTGCACCAAAAGGGCATCCAGTGCCAACAAGGGGTCCTCCAGTGCTGGTACTTTACAAGTTGATATAATCAATATATTATAAAATATCAGTAACCTTGCAGTCATCATTATTACGGGCTGTCAGCATGACGAATAGGCTCAAAACATATTTCAGCGCTATCAATTTTGTTAGGGTCCCTTTGAAATGCCATACTGCACATAACATTTAGTCTCAGCAACATGTTGACACAAGGCACTGCCACTATTTTTAGATGAGTTTTGAAGATAGGAAAAAAAGAAGGAATCTGAAAGATTTTTAAAAGTGGTGGATGTCTATATCTCAACACTTTGTCTTTCAGGCATCATTGTGAGTAGATGGTGCGTGAATTTGTTTTTTCATTATAATTGTTTATAGAATAGCTGATGCTGGATAGGTAAGTAGGCTACCACTATATCTGCAGATTTTAGGTTATGTATTATTTTTATTATTCAGTCTCCAACAATCAAATAGAGAACAAAATATTTCTACCGTGTTAAAGATGACCTACGTGACATGATGCAGTTCAATGAGTATATTATGATGGCAAACAGGGCAAAAATCAGAAAGACATTCCATGCAAGAGTTTGGATGAAATTGTTCCCATTGAGATTACAATATAATTACAGTTTTTCCCAGTGGATAGTATAATACTTCCTATTTTTGCTCAGCGTTCCCTATTTTACACTAATTTTAGCTGGTGATTAGGAGGCTGATATCAGATTATAGAGGATTAATCATGAATGAATCTACTGTTCTTACATTCTTTTAAATAGGAGATCCCGCATCCATTCACTTATTCTATTGTATGTTAGATCCTGCAGAACCAGCATGTTACATAATGTGCTTTACAGAGTGCCCGTGCCCCCAGGGAATTTGGCACAAACTGAATGAAAACTGGCTATCGCTCGTGTCAGGATATATTTGTGTACTTGGAGTTTCAGAAATTTCTAAATTATGCTGACAATAAAGGTCAGACTTATCAAGGGTCTAATTGAAAGTTCAGATTTTTAAATTTCAAATCTCAAGTTTATTTTAGTGTAATTCGACTAGGGAATAGTCCAAATTAGATTGTGTTTAAAAAAAAATTCAAAATTCAAATTTTGAAATTTATCATCTACTGTCCTGTACTGTCAAGTATCATATACTTTAACAATTCAAATTTGACTATTCACCATCTTAAACCTGCCAAATTGGTGTTTTAGCCTATGGTGGACCTTCTACAATCAATTTGGAGTTGTTTGGTGGACTTTTGAAAAACATCAATTTTCTTTAAAAAAAAAAAAAATTGTGAAAAACTCAAATCAAATTCGATTCGAGTTTGTTTCGAGTTTGCAGGTCGATCCTATTCACCCAAATTAATTCCAATTTTTTTTATACATTTCGATTGGTCATTCTTTTCCCGAATTTCCCCAAACAGGGCACATCCAAACAGGGCACAAAATCAGAAATACATTCCATGCAAGATTTGGGATGAAAATATTCCCATTGAGATTACAATATAATTACAGCTTTTCCCAGTGGATATGATAATACTTCCTATTTTGCTCAGCATCCCTATCTTACACTTCAGATCCCAAAAATTTGCGAAACAGCAAAAATTTGCCAAAATGCATTGAAGTCTATGGGCAACAAATTTTTTTTTGAGGCATGACTAGTGATGGGCGAATTGGTCCCAAAAAAAGTAAATTCTTGTGCTCGCGTCAATTTTGACGCCGGTGCATTTTTTGCAGCAGTTTTGCAAATTTATTCACCGGTGGTGAAATGTGGATCAGGTTTTTCCCGATTTGCACCCGCCCGATATCAGTTCTCCCACCACCCGTGCCCGCCCAAGCTCGACTTTCGGGTTCCATTTATAGACCTGTGCCAACCCGCCACCAATAATGTCACAAAAGAGGCAGGGCGAGCAGGCGCGCAGCTATAAAACCAGAACCCGAAAGTCGGAAGCCGGCAGTGTAAGGAGGCTGGCGGGAGAGCAGGAAGAAGAGCTTGACCCAGACCACCCACAAATGAGGGTGCAAGGTCAGCCCGGGTCCAGCGAGTATCGGGCCAGCCCGCACATCACTAATATGCATATATGCAAGAAATGGGATATCTATAACTCCAATCTGCACATAACATGCAACAAAAGTCCTAGTCGAAATAGAACAAGGTTCCATAACACTGAACCGACTAAAACTTATACCAGCATACTAAAAAAACATCATTGGTAAAAGTCAGTTGGGGAATCAATGTTGAGTTTTGGGGGTATGAGTGATCAGGGTATTTGGGGTTTGTGTTCCCAAACCTTTGTTCTTCCCTTCTGCAACATTTTATATTGGGTAAACATATATATATATATATATCCTGGAAAAAGGGGAGCACTCACAGGTCTTAAGATGCAAAAAAATTGGTGAAATGTATTGAAAATAAATAACGGATCCTATAGCCTTTCTCAAAGAGAATTCATTCTTCCAGGTCATGGAAAATCATATCAATCAAAACTGGACTTGCTGAGCAATCACTGAAGACATTTCACTACTCATCTGAGCAGCTTTTTTAGTTCAACTGACTGGTACGGGAAGTCCTCAGCATTTATTTACATTGTACCATTGTGATTGGATTATTGGAAGGTTTTATATGCAGAAGACTTCTCGTACTGGTCAGTTGAACTGAAGAAGCTGCTCGGATGAATAGTCTTCAATGATTGCTCAATGAACCTGTTAAATATGTGACATCAGTTAAGGACCTTTGGCAGATCACTATTGAAATACAGCTGAAATCGAAATACTCAAACCCCGGACAAAGAAGGGAAAACACAAAAACTGTTCTCAGAATAGTATAGCATGATCTGTTGTGAGTGACTGGCATTACAGTGGGAACACAGGTTGCCCAAATGGCCCAAACCTTTTGTAAAAAGCAATTAATAGTATCAAAAGTGATCAGTAATGAAAAGTGCATCAAAGCTAAAAAAAAGCAGATTATAGTCTTGGGGCTGTCTTTACTATTAGAGAGGCAGTGGAATTATGCAATGCCCATTGGTGGATCAGACAGTGAATCACCAGTAACTATGGACCGCTTTGTTTAATTACAGTATCCTGGGTCAGTTCATTATTTGGCTTAACATTTGTACAATGTGGCAACCTGAGCTCGATGAATTCCGATGAGTCCTTTCGTTGTATGGGTTTGCATTAGATTAGGGAATCTGTACACCAAGAAGTCACCGCCTAAGGTTAGTTGCCTATGAGGTGACAGTAATTATACCCTAAAGTGATTATCTCTTATTACATGAAGAGGTAGAGAGATTATCCTATTGCATCAAAAGATACTCACAGGCCTCAGGGTATCTCGTCAATCTTAGCAGTGCAACTGAAAAGTTGAGAGTAAATAGAAGCAGATAATATCACAAAAGGAGTAGATGAATGTGACAGCAGAGGTCAATACCACTTCAGTAATAAATGGGTTTTCAATTTTATATGTGGGTGGGGTTTTATTAAGCAGAAAAATCATGTTTGCTGTTCAGCACCCTGGACAGTGGTCTTTTCTGTGCTGGTATCTGGCTGCCTTATATTCATTTTGTGTTATTTCCCAACACCTTCATTATATTAAATATTAAAGGGGCAGTAAACCCCATTGTTCAGCATGAGTAAAATGAATATGTCTGAGCATACTTTTGGCATATTGTGTTCTATAAGATAAATAAGTGGGTTTAGTTATTCATTGAGCTAAACACGGTAAACAGAAAAAGGAAATTCATTTCAGTTCCTGGTTCTGCCGAGCAGTTGTAGGAGGAGGATAACATATTTTATTTAATACTAATGCTCAGATAACCCATGCACATTGGGATGTCTATGCATCTGTAAGCCACATCACTGATTTAAAAGAGAGTGTTGTTATCTTTGTTCAAACCAAGTCAGTTGACTACAGGGAGGTGATAGTGATCCTATGCTTTATAAGAACATGGTAAGAAGAATATATTTTAAGTTCTATTTACTTTACTAATATTGTTTATCAGTGGTGATGATTTTTCCCCTACAGCTAACACTCATTTAGAATGGGTGGAGATTTCAGACTGAAAGTAAAAAGACTGCACATTGGCAGGTTAACTTGTGGCCATCATGTAAGGGGCCACATTAGAGCAATTCTATTGGACAGCCTTTACCTACACATCATTTACAATGTTCATCCATGGCCCTGTACAAATGTTGGCCTTAATATCAATAGTATCAATGTCGCAATCAACACAAAATTGAAGAGTGTCAGGACTCTAATCAGGTGCAAGCCAACCAGAGCAACACCATGTGACTTATGTTATTGCTGCCAGTAGCCCAGCTGCACCCATCAATAATGTTTCTACTCATTGTTTTATGAATATAAAATGTGCATTGAGATATGTGTATTGAAAAAAATTCTGTTCAAGAGCATATGAAACCATATCAGCTCTGGATCTGTACATCTAAATGTTTTCAGTTATGGGAAAACCTCAGTAAACTTGAGTTTGTTTGCTAGTTGCCTGCATAATCCAGTCCTAATGCAGTTTAAGACAAACCACCCTGGTATAATTGGGTTTTGGTGCTTATTATTAAAGGGGCACCACCAGTTGCTTGAGTAGTTTTGTAGGATTTGACCATAACAATTAAACATCTGGATATGTATGGCCCATTGTGGGACCTTCACATAATCTCATTTGATCGCAGTCTGTCTTATGACAGATGTAGAACTGAGTGGAATTATAACTCCTTTTCACTCCTGCTCAGCTGTTTTCTGGATGGCCTAGTTGTACTATAGACAGGTTGACTTTGCCCTAAATACCCAAAATAACGCAACTTGCCTTCATCATTCTAATATCACTTGGAAAGTCAAAACTTGTAATTTTCAGAGGCATTATTAGATGGACACTGTGTTGAACTAGACCTCCTAGGACCCACCAAAGTAACATAACACTACTGTTGGGTATAAAACGAATGTGCTAAGTGTTAAATGTAATGTATGGCTCTATGTTGGAAAGAAAGAAGGAGTTGATAGGCATTGTCCTATAGATGGTCCCTGTAGAGCCTGGGCCTATCAGAAGATACCCTGCTACCATGGCAGGCCAGTCTGATGCGGCATGGCTGAATGTTTCAAATACAGGTATGGGATCCATTATCCAGAAATCCGTTATCCAGAAAGCTCCAAATTATGGAACGACTGTCTCCCATAGACTCAATTTATCCAAATATCTCAAATTTTTAAAAATGATTTCCTTTTTTTCTGTAATAATAAAACAGTAGCTTGTACTTGATCCCAACTAAAATATAATTAATCCTTAATGGAAGCAAAACCAGCCTATTGGGTTTATTTAATGTTTAAAATATTTTGAAGAGCCAAATTACGGAAAGATCCATTATCCGGAAACCCCCAGGGTCTAAGCATTCTGGATAACAGATCCCATACCTGTAGTACTAACCAACTTTAAAATATGCTACACTGGAAATGAATTACCTACCTGTAATGCTTTATATCCATGTGTATATCTGAAAGGGAATATTCTTAGTGATATGTTTGATAACACTGATCACCATATTAAACTATGTAATAATCTCTAACTGATGAACCTACAGTATGTCTGCAATAGACAAAAGCAGATGCTGTAGAAGTGCATTTTTACCATCAGAAAAGAAAAAAACCAGAACAGCAGATTTTGTAACTTTACCTACAAATTGTGTCTTGTTTCCCTTGGTATGTCCTGCTTTCATGCGGTATATGTACTATAGATTTGAATGTATGTTTCTGTAAATCAAATAAATCAGTAACAAATGTGAAATCCCATTTTTCTTCCTTTAACTTGCAACAGATCTGCTCACCAAATTTAAATAAAAATGCTCGGTATGCGACAAATGAGAATCAAAGCAGAGGAAAAATGAAATCAATCAAACTATCAAGTAACTTATAGGCAGCAAGATGATTAAAAACATTAGCATTTTTAAAGGGCCACTAGACCTTCGTTTAAGTATATTTGGGCTTTATGAAGTTAAGTTACTGGCTCATCTTACTATTTTGTGTCTGGCACAAGGTGCTACTAGGGTTGCCACCTGGCCGGTATTTTACTGGCCTGGCCGGTATTTTACTGGCCTGACCAGTAAAAACGATGGCTGATTCCAATGTTAGTAATAGGGAAAAAATATAAATATGTAGGAAGGCCAGTATTTTTTATTAGGAAAGGTAGCAACCCTAGGTGCTACTGTCTTTGGCTCCCTGGCCACAACCTTGCACAGAAGGAACACCCATTTGCTCATAGCTCATATGGAGAGATACCAGAAATAAAGACCATCATAGGAACTGCCCCTACTGCACAAAAGTTCGAAAATGTTACAGAATGAGTTGTTCCAGAGAGACTTAATTGATCCTGGGCTGCTGAGATAAGTTATGCTCTACTGGGGATCTTCAGAAAGATAAGTTGCGATGGTGCACATTGCATGCTTTGCTGAGTTTTGAAGATCTATTATAGGTTTGAGATGAGAGGAAATCAGAGGCAAGTTAATGGGGTGCTGGTGGGATGAAGCTGAGCAGATATTTTGTTGCTAGGGACGTAAGCAGGCTGGTCCATTACAGGGCTTTGTTAGAGTGAATGATGGGCTTGAAAGATTTTGCTTATTGATAACCAGGGTGGGTGAGGTAAATATTGCTAAAAATGCTGAGGGACAAGCAAATGCTATTTTGCCCAGTGCCATGCCTACAGCCCACCATCCACCTTTTGATCTCTTCCCTGTTCACCCTCCAGGTTCAGGATAGTAGTAGCTCCAGGATTCCATAACATCAATAGGTGCACTTACATGAGGTTCATCAGAGCAGACTGCAAGGAGTCTAATTGGACGACAGTACTTTTGATCACAACTGATGTAAATGAACCCATCTTCTAGGGGGTATTGGGTCAGAATGTAGCAATGCAGGTTCATTACATGGAGCTACTGGGCAGTAAACATTACATAAAGACAGTATAATCTATTGCATTTGGATAATAAAGGATAAATCTTAAAGGTGTCAGGTTGTCCTATACAGTGATGCTATGAAGAGATTGGCTAATTCATTTCACAAAGAAAGCAGTGGTACTGGCAGGGGGGTCCTGAAGTCACAGCTGTGGGTTATTTGTAAATTTGTAGATGGAATTGCTACTAAAAGCAGTATCTGTCTGCCCCTTGCTATTTGCTGCATTGCTGGTTCAGACTCTTAAATCTACTGCTTGGGTTGGTGACCCCCAAGCATACAGGACATTGATCAGCTGTGAGGTCTTTCTATTCAGAGATCTTTCTAAATGTCTTCATTGAAGCCTGTTTGCTTTTGCTAGGGTCAAGCAGCTTTGCAGTTAGCTAGGGGTTTAGATTTCTGTCCGGCTAATATAAAACAGTAATGACGACCATTGTCTACATTTTATATTTAATTATAGGGTTCTCCTTTAATTGAGGAAAGTCATTAAAATGCAGGGATGAACAGTTACTTATGAAGGCTGCAGAAATATATTTGATAGGTGTCCTCCATTTTTAGCAAGGTCTGGCCACCTTATTTTAACATGAGAGTAAATAACTCCGAAATCTATGTTGTCTTTGATCTCCTTCTCCCAGTGAGCCAGTGAGAGCCTGTGCCAGGAAAGAAAGGGCTGCGCAATGTGACCACACTTCAAAGAATTTGCTTACTGCAAGGCGTAAATCTTGATCTCGAACAGATGGTCCAACACCCAATAGGATAGCTGCCTATCATGCACATTTCTTTTCTCCTAACCTTAATGTTCATTATCTAACTTCTTGGAATGATCTTTCGTGAGTCAAAGTAATTTTAACCCCAGAACCAGCTGCCTGGCCGTAACCCAGCAACTGAAAAGTCCTTCCCAGGCGGGAACTGCCAACTGAGGTCTGTGATTCATTCACCTGCCCCAGGCACTTCCTCAGGTGTAGAACAGCTGACACTCTAATGTTAACCATTGTAGGCCTGCTGGCTAGAACAAAATTATGCTGCTGCTTTTAATGGATATAAAGATTTCCCTTTCTACCTACATTTGACTCTTATGATGCATTTGGGCAAAACCCAATTTATTTAATCAATTATATATATTTCTCATAGTCACACTTGCCTTTAACGACAGTCTACAAAGTACATAGGGCAGTATAAGGGAAGCACTTTCTTTATGAGCCAAGTATTTCTTCTCTACATAAGATACATTATCAAGATTTAGGCCTCATACACATGGAAAAAGCTTCAACCAAGTCACGTTTTATCAATGCATCAGGTGCATACATCAAACCATTTACTTAATGCAAAAATGAGGGTTCCTTGGGAGTGCCAGATACACAAGTTAAAGGACCAGCAACTTGAAAAAATTAAAGTGATTTAAAGTAATGAAAATACAATTTACTGTTGTCCTGCACTTGTAAAAGCTTTGTGTTTGCTTCAGAAACACTACTATAGTTGATATAAACAAGCTGCTGTGTAGCCATGGGGGCAGCCATTCATGCACAGGATACACAGTAGATAACAGATAAGTACTACTATAGTTTATATAAACAAGCTGTTGTGTAGCCATGGGGGCAGCCATTCAAGCACAGGATACACAGTAGATAACAGATAAGTACTACTATAGTTTATATAAACAAGCTGCTGTTTAGCCATGGGGGCAGCCATTCAAGCACAGGATACACAGTAGATAACAGATAAGTACTACTATAGTTTATATAAACAAGCTGCTGTTTAGCCATGGGGGCAGCCATTCAAGCACAGGATACACAGTAGATTTATAAGTTCTGAAGAATCCCTTTGTATACTACAGATCTGTTATCGGCTGTGTATCCTGTGCCTTTCCTCCTTTTTTAACGTTGAATGGCGGCCCCCACGGCTATACAACAGATTGTTCAGTTTTACCAGTGCAAGGCAACAACACTACATTACATTTTCAATAGTTTTAACCACTTTCATTTTTGATGTTACTGTTTCTTTAAGCCTGCTCTAAGAAGCACTCACCCTCAATGCTTTTAAGAGTAAGTGGGTGGCCAACACTGTCTCCAAGAACATGATGTATATTTCAGGGGTTATAACCTGTATGAAGGTGAGTTAAAATGACATTTAGGATGAATAGGTATTTGCTGTCACATATACTCTCGGAACATTGACTGATTCTCCAGTTTTTCCTAGATTTTTACCCATTTCATAACCAAAGTTTGCACCGTCAAGTGGGGTCCTGGCTAAAGGTTGGACCCTAAAGTGTAACTTAAAAAACTCCAAAAATGTGTCAACCACTGCCCCCAGAGTCAGCAAACAACACCATTTATTTGGAGTTAAATGTTGAGAAATGTTACTTGGGGAGCGCCTCTTCAAACTTGGTTGCCAAAGTACATATGGCTTTAACTAATTTATGTTATTAATGTTTTAGGTGGAATTCCAGTGATACGGTATACCAATAAACCTCCTTTTTTTTCTGAGCTCTTCACAACTGGAAACTGCAAGTTGCATCCGACTGGAGAACAAAACACTTAAATACAGGGCTAGCTGGTTATTTGTTGGGGGTGGCACTTCACAACAACTAAAATCACTACCATTTTATCCCAGGGCGATGGGCCTCTTAATTGTAGGGAACTTTCCTCCAGAAAACTACATCACCAATGCCAGGTATCCATATCCCTCTGCCAGGTATACAATTGGGATAAAGTGCTGAATGCTAGCGTTTAATAGAGTACTTTATAGTGAAGACCCTAATCTCTTCATTACAGGCCTTATATCTCATGGTTCAGGCCATATATCCACTAAATGCACTGATTTAATTTGGACTCCAGTCCTTAAAAATGATATTAATGAGCTGGAGAGAGTACAGAGATGTACAACTGAACTGTTAGTAGGAATGGAAGAAATAAACTATGAGGAGAGATTGTTAGGACAGAGACACACGGTCAGATTTGGGGTGATCAGTCCCCTGGCGGCAAATCTCTTCTTCTTCCGGATTTAAGGTGGTTCTTCATGGTGAAGTTGTAATGGCAGATTCTAGTGATGCCTTCAAAGGCCTCCATACACGGGCCAATAAAAGCTGCCAACAGACCGACGGGCATCCGCGATCGATATCTGGCCGAAAGTTGGCCAGATGTCCATCGGGCATGGTAAAAAATCCTGTCGGATCACAGCCGCATCTGTTCATTGATGTGGTCCCACGATTCGACTGCCCGTATGGCTTTCATTCTGATCTGATTGTTGGGCCCTAGGGCCCACGATCGGATCAGCCCGATATCGCCCACCTCAATGTTGGCATTTCGGGGAGAGATCCGTTCGTTTGGCGACATCACAAAATGAGTGGATCTCCTTGTGTATGCTACCTTAAGAGTGGCTTGGATATCTGGATATATACATTTTTAAATATATAGTGAAGAAAGGACCCCTTTTGGAAAATTATGTGAATATTATTAGTCACCAAGGAATTCCATGATCATGTAAAGCCACAAGGCTGAGGAACTAGGTAATGGAATTTTGAGGTGGCTTGTAATTTATTTTACAAGAGGTACATTATTTATTATAATGCACAAGTTTCAGTGAGTCATGACACACAAATCACTAAGGACTAAATATAACTGATGATGACATATACAATATATATACAATATATATATATATATATATATATATATATATATATATATATATATATATATATATATATATATATATATATATATATATATATATATATATATATATATATACACACTGGGGAAGGGTTGAACTTGTGATGTGAAACGTTTTGTGCTTTGTCAGCTTCAAAGAAACCCATTGGTGTCAGACTATCCAGTCCATTTGCTTTGAATTTTTATGAATCTCGTTCGGTTGGAAAAAGATTCCCTCTACCATTTATATTAACTAATGACACTGGCACCGCGTGGAAATCCAGTTTTTATTCCTTCTGTAATAAAGTTTTGTTTTTTACTGTTTGGATTTTATTAAAGTGTAGCAAGATTGCGTGTAAATCAGGAGCTTTCATTCAGCATTGAATGCAGATGGGAGCTGTGTAGTGTCAATTAGGAATATACCACTTTACCAAACTGTAGGACTGCTCCCCGCCTAGAGAAGCTGATGCACAAATTCCTACTGGAACTTACTGTTTAAGTCACTAAAGGATTGGATTGGATTTGTGGAAAGGCCTAGGGTGGCGGAATTTTAGGGGCTTCATGCCACCCAGCCACATCGCAATGGGTTCGGAAGCACTGGCCACATTGCAGGAGATTTGCTAGTTATTTAAAACTCCCATATGCCAATTCCCATGCTCCGGACTGAACGAGATAAGACTCACGTATGGTGGGAGAGGGAAAGTGGTTCCGGCCTAGGTGGTGCCCTATGTATAAATCTGACCCTGGGTTTGGAGCTCTTTTTAGATATAATTAACACAGTTAGATTTGGAAGCACAACAAACAACAAGCAACCCCACAGTTATTTTATATTTACAAACTATGAAATATTGTTTTATTCTATTCTCTTCCAGAAACTCAGCCCCTCAGGCGCAACGTGCAATATGCCAGGAAAGCATGTTTAGCAGTTACCTCCAAAGATGTCAGATATTGGATACTAATGTTTTCAAATCCTTTTACATTACTGATACTTACTGTTTTACTTACATCCATTTCACAGCTATCTCCATGCAAAGAAGTGACAGCTGGGAGCTGGCATTAAGGCTTCTGCAGGTTAACTAATGCTCACTGCTGTGACATGCAGGAGGAAGCTCGAAGGAAAATATGGAACATAATTTTGGTAAGACTAGAAATGATTTCAGTAATGCAGGTGTAGTCTTGAGTAAGAGCTCTTGCTTCCAATGAAGACAACCTTTAAAGGGTCGGTTCACCTTTAAATTACATTTTATTATGAGATAGACCTTAATTTGCTTTAATTTCTTTTATGGCTTTTCAGTTATTTAGCATTTTGTTCAGCAGCTCTCCAGTTTGACATTTCAGTTGCTATCTGGTTGCTAGGGTCTTAGTTACCCTATTAATGAGGCAATAGTTTGAATGAGAGACAGGAGTATGGATAGGAGAGGCCCCCATAGAAAAATGAGGAATGAAAAATAACAATAACAATAAAATTGTAGCGTCACAGAGCAATAGTTGTAGCTGCCGGTGTCACTGACCCCATTTGAAAGCTGGAAAGAAGCAAAGGAAGAGATAGGGTAGAAGCAAATACTTAAAAATAATTATGAAAAAGAAATAACGAATACAAAATGCTGGGAATACAGTATTCTATAATAAACTATAAGATGACTTAAAGGTGAGCCATAAATGGTAGAATGTGCAATTACATTCTTGGGATTTCAATGCATTTTAAGTGGCAACACTTTTGGGGGCAGAAGGCCTATTCCTGTTTAAGCACTATAATTCCCTTGATCACAAGGCGAGGTGCATACCGAATACTTGCATCAGTGTTTGAGAACTAGACAGACATGGACCGTTTTGAACAACTGTGGGATAAACAGGAATGCCGACTGTGAGCCAGAACCGATCCCCAACATCGGCGGCCAACTAATGGAAACAAATCCCACCAGTAATGTTCCAACGTCTAACAGAAAGCCTTTCTACAACAGCAAAGGGGGGGAATTCATATCTCTACCTTGGTTTCAGAATAAAATATTGGTTTTAGAATAAGCGTTGGACAAGGAGCAGGTTTCTAGATACTCAAAGAAGAATGAAAGCTCCAATTGATGAGGAGTGCTAAATCTTAGGGCACCCCCTAAGGATTGTAATGAGTTACCTGTTACCCTGGGGCGATGCTTCTGTTAGAATAAAACTGCACCGGCCCAGGACACTTATGAGCGAACAATCCTCTTCCTCGCTTCTTCTTTCTTCAGAATCCAGTCGCCGACCTACTCTATGCGCAGTAGAATGAAAAAGACAGCTTTTTTGTTAAAGTTCTGTTAAAGTTTTTAACTCTACTGCGCATGCACACCCTAGAAAGGAAAGAAGGAATGAAGATTGCTAGCTTGCTAGTGTGAAGCTACAAATTTAGCTACTACTGGCAG
Source organism: Xenopus laevis (assembly GCF_017654675.1). Taxonomy (NCBI): domain Eukaryota; kingdom Metazoa; phylum Chordata; class Amphibia; order Anura; family Pipidae; genus Xenopus; species Xenopus laevis. The sequence continues at coordinate 92,266,926 of NC_054386.1, read as the reverse complement.
CCATCTTGATGATCACACCGTTGATACTAAATGGATGCATGGTTTTGAATTAACTTGATAGATCACATTTTTGACCTGGTCAGCACAAATTCCTCATTCAGCATGCTTGAAGGTTAACAAAGAAGACTGATGTAGTTCCCATGTCATAATTTAATTCTTGTTACAGTCACATATCAGACTAATCCATGCATTGGTGACTTGGGATCCAGCTAAGATGAAAATCAGTGTTCAAAAGTAACCCCCAAACCCAGAGATCCATTCACTCATTCCACTCACTATTGCTAAACTTCCAACATCCAACAACAGTCAAATTCTGTCTCCTGATCCAAAAGATTATATTATATTTTTAGATACAGTACACAAAGCCATTGTATGTTTTCAGCAATGATCGTTACAGAGAGTAGGATTAAATCTCCCTTTCAGTCCTCTAAAACTGTCATCTTTTAGGAACTTTTAGATACAGTATTTGACAGAATGAGGAGCACCATAATAACCGTGGAATTTCTACATCACAAAACATAACCTTCCCCAACCTTTTGCTATTCCTGACCTAGTCACACCTGGGTGAAACATTCTATGCTGTTCTCTAACACACAGTATATTCATGGCACTTGTTTTGCAACAAAACTTTACGTGAGTTACCAAAGTTGACCCAGATACTTCAGTGAAATATTGCAGACGGAGGACAATCTACACTTTGTGCCGCCACTTTCCTACATCATGCCATCATGAGAACTGTACAGAATTCTTTTCCACTTAAAAGAGCAAACTTACATAAATAATAAGTCATATATTTCCATTCAGAAACTTACAAAGGGATTTTCTTAATTTGGCTCCATCTGACCTTTGTCATATAGTTCCTCGTTTCACTGTTAAAACCACACTTTCTGGCATATCTAGTTTGTTTACTAAAATCCATATGGTTGTGGCTAGTGATGGGCAAATTTATTCGCCAGGCGCAAACTCACAGCGAATTTGCCTGTTTCTGCGCCGGCGAATAAGTTTGCTAATTTGCTGCGAAAAAATTTGACGCCAGTGACAGGTTAGACGCCGGTATCAAAGTTTTTTCGCCGCCGGTGACGGTTCCGACGTTGGCGCCCATTTAGACCTTAATGGGCGCCATCGTCAACTTTGATGCCCATTTTGATTGTGGCGAATTGTTGTCGGCGTTAAAAACACTGTTTCGCTAATTTTTCGACAGTTTCGCAACTTTCACGGGAAATTTGCGAAATTCGTGGCGAAACGGGACAAATTCGGCAATCACTAGTTGTGCCTAGGAGTCACGTACCATTGTACTGCAGTATATAGAACCACTGCCTTACCTTTACCTTTACAGACTCACTGCCATGACAAGATACCACTCTGTTGTTTCTATACTGAAGAGCCAATACAATACATTATACAATACATTCGGCAGAAGAATTGGACATTGGTCGGCTCGTCTGAAAATTTTGATCAGGTGCCTTTGAAGGCACCCAAACATCGGCCATTGCTAGTGCTGAATAGTCAGAATAGTTACAAGAAAGATCGTAATTGCCACATCTATGGCCTCCTTAACACAGGTATGAATTTGGATCTTCATACCTTAAGGTTAGTAGAAAATCAGGCTGGCCGTGCTTCCAATAAGGATTCATTAGGTCTCAGTTTGATTCAAGTCCATGGTACTGTTTTATTATTACAGAGAGAAGGGTGGCCTTTCTGTTATTCAGTCCTTTCTGGACAATGGTTTTCGGATAATGGATATCATACCTGTACAACCAAAGCAGATTCAGTGAAAGGTCTGCTGCTCATCATAAATGTTGTATATTTGGTGTGTAGACTGGAGAAGGCCAACTTGAACTACAGTCTTTTCTGATCATCTAATGGTAAATCCTATTATACTATGGTGACATGGTTGTACTGTGGTATAGACATACTATGGGGCTGCATATGTGGGAAAATTTTTTACTTTCTTGTTTTGTGACAAAAAGTTATGTGATTTCCCTCCACGCCACTAATTTGTATATGAAAATTAGGATTCAGATTCTGTGCAGCTGGGCAGAAGGATTCAGAATCCTACTGAAAAAGGCCAAAGCGAATCCCGAACCGAATTCTGGATTCGGTGCATCCCTAGTTAGAACTCTTGGCATTAAAGGAACAGTAACACCAAAAAAATAAAAAAAATTTAAAGGAATAACTAACTATACTACTATAGTTTATATAAACACACTGCTGTGTAGCATTGGGGGCAGCCATTCATGCACAGTATACACAGTAGAAAACATAAGTTCTGCAGGATTCCATTGTATACTACATAGCGTATCTGTTATCTACTGTGTATCCTGTGCCTTTTCTCCTTTTTCAACTTTGAATGGCTGCCCCCATGGCTACACAGCAGCGTGTTTATATAAAGTATTATAGAGTTAGTACAGCAGTGGTGTAGAACAACAATACAATATATTTGAATTCATTTAAAAGACTTTCATTTTTTGGTATTAATGTTTAATCAGATGAAAGGTAAGTAGGGGTCCAATAAATCTGACCAAGAGATTTCATCTGATTCTTAGTCAGGCTGCATTTAAGGGACGATCTGATCCAATACTTTGCACTACATGGACCACCAGCACTAAGCATCATTTTTGTGAAAAATCACATAAGGTGCAACATGAAGTCTCAGTGGGGACTTATAGACCTTCTGTCCACTTATTTGGTGTATAAAGAATTTTGGAAAATATATTTATATTATAAATATAAATAAGTCATTATATTAGACAAGTGCTTTAAACATCTGTACTGAGTTTTCCTTCATTTCAAATCTTCAAAATACCCTAATATACTATATGGTACTGTAACAGTCAATACTACTGCTTTTGTGGCTATAGACTATAGACTGTTATAGTCTACAGCTCTAATGAAAGGGCTTTTATGGCTTAGGTTATTTTACATGAAATGATTAAATAAACTTCTTTCATATTGTAAAGTCTCTGTAATAGGTAGAAAAGGAGGGGGGGTCTCGTGAAATTCCTTTAAGACCACAGCTGCTAAAAATTAAAGCATTGTTACATTGCAACCACCTCTCTCAACTGAGCATACACTGGACGAACCATCATGTAGTTGAACTACAACTTAGATGTGACAGTAAAAATGAAGACACTGGTGGTTCTTAACACCCCTCCCTAAAATTTTAAGCGGATTCAGCATTTAAATAGCCACTAAAATAGTTAATCTAACCAGTAATTACCAGTAATCTAACCAGTAATGGTTACCTTACTCTTCAGATAATGAGGCATCTAGGATATCTACCTCCTGCTATGGGACAGCCTTGAAAGAGACTTACCATTGACTGACCCTTCCATTTTATGCAACAGAGACTCAGGAACTTGCAACCTTCGGACCAGTGGGGAATATTTTCCTCCCAAGGGGCATAGATTACTATCTGGCTATGAATGTGAAATGCGAAGAACTCTTTAAAAAAAGCTTATAGAGAACTCATGCTGCAAAGGCATCTTTCTGTATGTTGCTTAAGTGTGGGCAACACATGCCAAAGTCACAATGGCTTTTCCTGTTTGAACACTGGAGCGGAAGATCATTAAGATGTATAGGCTCTTAAAAATAATTGGACATTATCTGGATCACATAATCATTAGAGATAATGTCCAATGGTTTGGACATAAGAGTAAAAAGGCTAAGGTATTTGCTTGAGGATTGAAAATAAATCACTTACATTAGAGCTCAGTCAATAACGTAATTAAAATAACTTGCTTTTATTTGAAAAAAAGCTGGAATGTAGGTAAAGCATCCCCTATTTTACAGCAATTTTCCATTCCATGTGCCAGCCGCCGTGTGATTATTTATAAGCGATTTACCTTCTTTCCCCATGGCACACAATAAAAACCCTTTAAAGGCACTTGTATACTAAACACAGAACCTTGTATGTCTTAAAGGATGTGTAAGGCAGTAACCTGTTGGAGTAATGCGCCCCCCAACCATAAATCTGTCTGTCAGAATATAAATCAATTGCAAGACTGAGTCTCTTTGTTCAGCAGAAAGTGAGACAGGAATGAGAGTTCGGCCTAGGAATTCTGGAGATAAAGTGATACTGGCACTTCTAGACCAGGGTTCCGCAAACTGTGAGGCCATCCCTATTTGTTAGACTTGCTGCAACTATTGGCGAGGCCAAAGTGAATTCCTTCTTCCTTGTTTGTGGATGTTTCTATAGTAAGTGTAATATCTTTATTCATATACATTTTTTCTAAAATAATAATGTATTCCAGTAAAGCTAGTTTACACCCTTGAAGATACCAAGTAAGTTAATCTTTGGTCAATTGATATATGTTTAAGAGCTCTAAGTAGATATCATTTAGACATTACGCCCAGGCTGCTAAGTTGGATCAACAGGCAGGGTCGGACTGGCCTGCCGGGTCTCCGGGTAACCTTGATGCTAGTTGCACTTGTTTCTGTGCTGCCATGTAGTAATTATGTGTATTAATTACTAATCAGCCTTATATTGTGACATTTCTATTCTATGTGTACTGTATATTGTGAGTGGCTCCCTAAGCTCAGTAAGTGACAGCAGCACAGAGCATGTGCAGTGAATCAGCAGAAAAGAAGATGGGGAGCTACTGGGGCATCTTTAGAGACCCAGATCTTTACTGCTAAAGGGATGTGGTTGCCTTGGGCTGGTACAGAAGCACAAAACATAATGTACAACATTTCTAGCTACTTCTGTTTTTAAGCTTTAGTTCTCCTTTAAACCAGAACTGGATTTTCATTCAAAATAATAAATCTTTATTTATCGTTATTCATAATTGAATTGAATTTTAGAATTAATGTATGTGGACACGTGGGGTCTGTACTAATGCCTATAATATTATTTTTTTTACAAAATTTAAATTTAAATTTGGAGCAAAATTTCTACTGGTCAATGGTCCCACACCACCTGCTTTGACTAAAAGTCCCCAAAAGGATTCTGGGAATTGTAGTACCTTACAGTTGGCTGCACGGCTGATATCCCTCATCCAGAAGGTACTGAAATGAAAAAAGGGCAGACAAAATACACCACATAATCTACTGTATCTTTATCTATTCACAGAGTTATGTAACAGTCTTACACTTGGATTTCAAGCCTGGGGATAAGGCCAAGTACATATCCCGTTGTGTGTTTTCACAGCCATTTTCAGTTATATAGGCTGCTGGTGTACACATATACGACTGAATAAAACATTTGTAATCACATGCAGGCAACTGTTATGGAAAAGATTTTTGGAAGGGATCTCATACCCTGCAGGCTTATGGCACGTGGCTCGTCCTAATAGAATGCTTGTGCTTTCCGCTAGAGGACCAAGCGCAGAGAGACTATAGGAATGTGCAGCTTTAACAGATTCTGTTTCTTTTTTTTCTTTTACCACAGTATATTTTTTACTTAGTAGGAGTGCTCCTTTTAGTTAACTGGGTACAGTATGGGAACATGGCAGGGCACTTCTTAGACATTACTTGTTTCTTTGGAACAAATATATTTCCTGATCCTGAATGGCTAAGAATTGAGGGAGGGCTTACACACTTCGGTTTGCCCCTGTTTGCACAACACCTAAAATAATTATATGCTTTTATTTACAGAGTCAGAGCAAATCACTAATTTCTATACCAAGCAGTGATGCCCGAATTTGTCCCTTTTAGCCGCAAATTTTGTGGGAAATTTGCAAAACGGGTGGAAAATTCACCAAATGCAAATTTTGACGCAAGCGGCAATTCAGGGGCGTCAAAATTGCCGCCGCCGACAATTCCAACGAAAAACTTTCGCAGCAATTATTCAACACGGTAATTTGTCACGAATTCGCACCTGCCGAATAAATTCGCCCATCACTAATACAAAGGTATAGTGGATAACCCTACTATAAGTACTCTCACAACCTACAGAGACCCGGAGGTGCAGAATTTTGATCACCCCTCGGGGTTACAGTTCTTGCATCATTGATGGAGTGAGTGACACCTACAGAGTGTTTCCTTTTCCACAGAATTATCCAGGCCCTTGAAGAACAGATGCTAGAAGGGAGTGAAGGAACAAACTTCAGATACCCTAAACAGTTGTTCATAAATTATGGATTGTCAGTAGTGATGGGCGAATTTATTCGGCAGGTGTGAATTTGCAGTGAATTTGCGCGATTCGCCGCCAGCGAACAAATTCGCGAAACACCCTCGAAAATTCAGTGTGAAAAAAACGGACGCCTGCGTCAAAAACAGACGCTGGTGTCGTTTCGCACATTTTTTGACGTTTTGCGAATTTCGCAGGTAATTCTCGCAAATTCGCCCATCACTACTTATCAGTGAATTTCGTGCAAATCCAGGTGAATCATAATGACAGTCAATACAAATCAGTAGTGATGGGTGAATAAGCTTGCCAGGCGCAAATTTGGGACGTCAACATTATTCGGACGCCCATTGACTTTAATGCTGATGTCAAAATTGACGCAGGTGTAAAAATTTGCGTTTTGCAAGTTTTTTGCCATTTCGCTAATTTTTTGGCGAAACGGGACAAATTTGCCCATCACTACGAATCAGTTAATCTTTTTTTACAGATAACAATGACAACAAATGTTTTTGCAGTGTCGGCCTTGTACAAGCAACCATTGTGTATCTGAAATGGAAATGCAAGTTTTTATATCACCTGCTGTGGGACGTCTACTGTATTATTATTTTATTGCAAGTCAAAAATGGCTATGGCTTTGCATCTAGGCATGACATGATTTCATTGGTGCACGGTCAAACTTTTTACAGCAGGTATAGCTCCCTAGATTGTTTGTCATATTGTTAAAAGATACATATTGTTCCAGTACAGGTATGGGATCCATTATCCGGGAACCCATTATCCAGAAAGCTCCGAATTATGTAAAGGCAGTCTCCAGTAGACTCCATTTTATCCAAATAATCCAAAGTTTTAAAAATGATTTCTCTGTAATAATAAAACAGTAGCTTGTACTTGATCCAAACTCAGATATAATTAATCCTCATTGGAAGCAAAACCAGCCTATTGGGTTTATTTAATGTTTACATGATTTTCTAGTAGATTTAAGGTTTGAAGATCCAAATTATGGAAAGATCCATTAGCAGTTCTCTACGATATAAAGTATAAGGAGCCTTAATACAATAAACTCTAAAATTATTCTGGAATTCCTGTATGTATGCACACAGTCTTTGATGAATACCCTTTTTTGGGGAGTTTATTGGGTACGTTAAAAGAGATACACATTTGCTGGGTATATTGTGATTATGTACATCTAACGTGAAACATCATTTGCAATGTAAAGCCTATATTTCAACTATTAATTAAAAAGAAGACTTGTAATAAACTCAGGTAGAAACTAGTTTACTAACAATGCCAGTGTCTACGCAAGTGTACTCCATTTACGTGGTTTGGTTCTCATTCCCTTAATGGACTTTGGAAACTCCATTAAGGTGAAACGTTATGACGTAAATCATTGACAATCTCTAGTATTCAGAAGGCGAACACAAGGCTTTTATATATGGAATTTAGGCCAAAGGTAGCCTCAGAATTATTTTTAATGGCACAGCTTTACAAAAATTCTAAGAATTTGACACTTGTTTTGTACTTTTTGTTTATAAATATTCCTCTGTGTGTTTACTAGGGCATTATTTCCCCACCAATGTTCTGTAAAGCATATGAATAAAGGTCATTTGTCACCAAAGGATTTTGACTAAGCATTGCCCCCATCACCAGCATTCAAACTATTGTTCATATATTTCTTTTGAGTGCATGCTTGCATTTAACTCATAACATCTAAAATGTTTATAGAAAACCTAAGCCGTCAATATGAGTTTACTCCCCAGCTCCTGCAACAAATACATGCACATACAGCTTGCTGCAGCTAATAGTTGAGTTGGTCTTTTAGTTGACCATGTTGGATACATTGATGATATACCTACAATATGCAAGAACATATATTATACAGATTTTGAAGATGCATCCCAAAGTGCAACCTGCAGCAATTTATTTAATGTACATTCAGTTACATGTATGTAAAATTGCCCTTTAAAATTAGTGTGTAGCGCTGAATTTGCTGTGGTCAGTTTTAGCTACTTTCAGTGTGGGGTAATACCACAAATGAGGCCCTCTCTCTCAGGGGTAAGCCCTCGCAACGGAGTGGAGGCAGGGTATAGTGCAACTGTAACCAGGTGCAATCGCACAATAAATGGGTGCCAGTAGTTCTTTAATGCTTAACCAACTTTGTCCCTACTTCTAGGATATTAGTACCCGAGATCTTAATCCCTCTAATCTCCTCGTTGGAGCTTTGAGCTGCTCAACTACCTAATATATCTATCACTCCTAGAGTGATCTATGACAGAGTACTGCTAATCTATTTACTAGGGTCAATGCTCCTAGGATCACAATACCCATTCCCTTCCAACCTACTTGGTTGGGCTAAAGTAATGGACCCAGACCTCATGGTTCCCAAAACCTTTATACTACTGCACATTGCCATCTGGTGTACACTGTGAGAATTACAGGGGTCACATAAGCACAAGGTCCCCATAAGGACCTATTTAAGCGTCCATATTATTAAGGATGTGCCTGTCAATAATGTGTAAGGGTGTCTAAATTTTCACATCCCTACATGTGTAATCAGGAAATTGCCCCTTTATCATTTATATTCCCGTTAAGAGATTAGTGGAAACATAATTAAAAATAAAGCCTTAGAACAGGGACCTTTCTAAAAAATATTTGACTAATGTGTGAGGTAGAACGCATGCCAACAAAAGTCCAAATTAAAAGAAACTCATATTTAAATGTTTTATGTCTTAATAATTAATCACACCTAATCCTGCCTTTTCACCCAAGTATTTATTGGATTATTATGTTAAATTATGGATTATTGTAGAAAATATTGTGTCTTTAAAATTTTACTGAAATATCTTTTTTTAGTTGTTTTCCACAAAGAAGTAAGGTCAAGTTTTGCCACATGTGTCTTTCGGAAAAGACTGTACCCACTTTTTTATGGGTCTGACTCCTTTGCAAAAACCTCCACACAATACGAGAGGCTTTACAGCTTTCTTTCTAATGAGTATTTCAGATTAGAAGTGTTGACATTCCTGCAGATAAAGTCATGTTCTGGCAGACAAAGACAAGCTACGTTACACAGGATCCAAGGTCAATATTTTCATGTCTAGTATACTAATTCTCCCCTTGGAGACTTCCCAGCTGTCATTTACACTACAGAAATGCGAGCTGGAATCTAGGACACAGAAGCAAGTGATGGAAAGATGGAGAAATTGCTTTGGTGCTATTTTCTTGTCAACACTGCTAAGGTATAGAAATTAATATATATATATATATATATATATATATATATATATATATATATATATATATATATATATATATATATATATATAATTTGCTAAACATCCATGGGCCATGGTTATTAGATTTTGAAATGACAATTATCCTTATAAATATACAGGAAAAAATGGAACTTAAAGTATTTTGTGTTGAGTTTTCTTTCCACTCACTCTAATCCATAAATATTTAGTCCAGTCACATAAACCAAATACTTCACTATTTACTGTTGATGGATGTGAAGTCTAGTGAAAAATATCCTCCAGAGTAATGTGCAGTTATTCAACAAGAAAATGTCAAGGCAAGGTATGGTATCGCAGTTTATGAGGGATTTAATATCAGGCACCATTTTTATCTAAGTCTAGTTAACCACAGAAATCAACAGTGGACCAGTATGTACTACCTAAGGATTGGTTTGTATCATTTACTAGACTGGAAAAATGATATGTCTGTATGTATCCAACCACAGCATTGCCTGACCCAGAAAATGTTGATAATTGATGTTTTGCTCATATGGCTATGGACTCAATATTGACCATAATGGAGAACAAAAAAGAAACTCCAAAAATAAAGGAAAAGAAAATATATAAAAGTAAATAAGTGAAACTCTACATTGTGGTTTAAAACATGATGATTTATGCCTGAATTTTGCACAGTGCCAAGCATTCATAAATTACCCCTTTAGGGGTATATTTATCAAAGAGTGAATTTAGAGATCTCCACAGTTCACAGAGTGAAATACCACCTCTCTCCATTCATTTATATGGGATTTTTAAAGACGTATTTATCAAATGGTGAACTTTCACTATCACCCTTTGATGAATACACCTTTGAAAATCCCATAGAAATGAATGGAGAGAGGTGGTATTTCACTCTGCAGACTTTAGAGGTATATTTAGGGATATATTTATCAAAGAGTGAAGTAAGAGATAGCCACAGTCCACTAGAGTGAAATTCCGCCACTCTTCATTTATTCCTATGGGATTTTTAAAAGAGTATTTATCAATGAGTGAAAGTTCACCCTTTGATAAATATGCCTTTCAAATGCCATAGGAATGAATGGAAAGTGGCAGAATTTCACTCAAGTGGACTGTGGCGATCTCTAACTTCACTCTTTGATAAATATAACCCATAGTATGTTGCTTGTAGGGGTATGGGACTTGTTATCCAGAATGCTAAGGATCTGAAGTTGTCCAGATAATGGTTCTTTCTGTAATTTTGGGTCTTCATATCTTAAGTCTCCTAGAAAATCCTGTAAACATTAAATAAACCCAATAGGCTGGTTTTGCTTCCAATAATGAATAATTATATCTTAGTTTGTACTATTTTTTTTTATTACAGTGAAAAATAGTAGAGTTTTCATTTGAACATTGAACTTTTCTTAATTGCTACAGGTATGGTATCTATTATCCAGAAACCCATTATCCAGAAAGTTCCAAATTACAGAAACCATAGACTCTATATTATCAAAATAATGAAATTTTTTAAAATGTACCGTATTCCCCTTTTCTCTGTAATAATAAAACAGTACCTTGTACTTGATCCCAGCTAAGGTATAATTAATCCTTATTGGAAGCAAAACCAGACTATTAGTTCATTTAATGTTTACATAATTTTCTAGTAGACTTACAGTATGGAGATCCAAATTATGGAAAACCCCAGGCCTAAAGCATTCTGGATAACAGGTCCCATATCTGTAGTAGCTTTGTATTAAAGTTAATGCTCTTACAAAAAAAATTGTATACAGCACGATAGAAGGAACTGTGCAAACTTAATAAACTTTATGAATGCGTATAAAATTTTCTGTCTGCTCCATAATTTTCTGGGTATTGATGTCATAACTTATGTCATGGGTTACTGGATGGGAACACCCTCTGCCAATGTTTCTGTGTAAACGTCATAGTTATTTTTAATTTATAAAGCAGAAATCATGTCAAAACCTCTGATGCTGATGCTTCATGGGCAGAAATAATACGACCCTCCCATAAGGAAATGAAAATAAGCTTTACTGTAATTAAAATACAACCCATATACAAGAGCTAAGGAATATAGATGGATAAAATGTACATTAAACTATACGTTATATTCTAGATGGGGCCTTACCGGTGCTCTATACAGTGGAAGAATAACCTTCTCCCTTGAATCAATTTCCATTTTAATACAGATCAAGACCTTATTTGCCCTTGATGCTGTTGACTGGCATTGCTTTCTAGAGCCAAGTTTATTCCACTCCAAGGTTATACAATTATTACTGGAATAGCTCTGCATTTTAAAGGATGTGGAGCAATCCACTAATCTCCCAATCAGGAGAAATTGGATGGATGTAATATAATACTAAGACCCTTGAAAACTGTATGCTTGGGTTTCAGCAATAAATTATAAAAGAGAATGGAAAATGCTAGCACACTGGTTTTCCGAAAGGAAAGAGAGCATATCAGCATTATTTATATTCAAGGAGAGGTACTTAAAAGAATAAACCTCTGTAGAGTATGCCAACATGTTGCAGTCAGAAGATAGGACTCAAAGCCTTGATTTGCATTGTCATTGAAATGAAAACATACATTTATGTGCTTCATAAGTTAGGACAAACCTCACCTAGTGGGGGTGGTGGATAGAGGAATGTCATATAGATTGGTAGATTTGCTGTGAACAAGGGAAACCTATCTCCTACAAAAAACTGAAGGCTGAATCGTGATCATTAAGGGACCTTGGCTTTAAATAAAAGACAGTGTAAAAGAAGGAAACACCGGAACATCATGGGTAATGCTAGCAGGAAGAACCTTGCTCATTTATTGCGGATGCAACGTTTCGGGCGTAACCCCTTTGTCAAACAAATGCAGCAAGGTTCTTCCTGCTAGCATTACCTATGATGTTCCGGTGTTTCCTTCTTTTACGCTGAATTTGAGGCTGCCAATTCCTTTTCCACCAAGCACCTGGGATTCGCATTTATTCGGACGGCCAGGGTGTGCGAGGGTATTTCTCCTTTTCTCCATTTAAATAAAAGACAGTCTTCTACTGTAAGGCAACATTTATTTTTATAAATGGCATGTATAGTATGACGTTTTATGGATTAGCTGAATATTGTAAGCCTAACATTATCTACAATTGGGTATTGGGTACAATCTGACAACTATTAATGTGCCAGCACTTGTGGCTATTATACTGCTGTTATATGTGGGGTCATCAATAGGGATTTAAGATACAGAATTGAGTAAGCCACAGAAATGCAGGAGCAAAATATAAATGCAACAGAAAAGGATTGCTGTACTTACAGGCAGGTATAGCTGTTAAAGGAGACATATTATGTAAAAAACAAGTATGTACCAGTCAGTGGCATTACTATAGAGGAAGCAGACCCCGCAGTCACAGGGGGGCCCAGGGAACAGGGGGCCCGGACTGTAGGGTCTGCTTACTCTATAGCTGCTCTCTCTTACCTGGTGAGGAAAGGGGAAGCAAATCAGGCAGGAGTGGGCGGGGTTGAGACATGGGCGGGGCAAAGGCAGGACAGGCAGAGGCAGAATGGGAAGTGGGCAGAAGGATTGGAATCGGAGTGGTCCAGGCTCGTCTGAAGATTTTTTTGCAGGGGGGCCCGGCGCAGTCTAGTTATGCCACTGGTACCAGTGCATCAAACTCTTTTAGATATAGAAGGAAAACTGTGTTTCTGGTTACTTTTTTGTACATTTTTGCCCATTAGTTCCACTTCTTGCCTGCTGAATTGTCTGGCTGTGCAGGGGAGCCAGCAGCACTCAGCTCACTACACAGTAGGTTAGGAACCAATCAGCAGCGGACCTGATAGGAAACTGGACTGAATTCTGTCTTTGCTTGTATGACTGCAGGGTTGTTATTGGCTGTCCCCCTCCTATTGTACTTCTGGGAGGGATCATTAGGACACACCCACCCCTCATTTGAAACACACACAGGGACCAGCGAACATCTATGGGGAGCTCCAATAAATATGCCTTTTTTAAAGATAGTATTAATGTTTAGCACAATGTTATACCAACACCATATATTATTCATAATTGGCAACAAAATGAGGAGTTTTTGATCTGTCCCATATGTCTCCTTTTATAAATTCAGCAACTTCTGCCACCAAATTGGCACAGGATAAAGTGAACAATATATTTTAAATAAACCTAAAAAAAACTAGCCCTGCCAATGCCAAAAAGTGTGGGCTGAATGCATAAATGCAAGCAATGAATATAAAACTTCTGAAATGCAATTTACATAATTCCTTCATTTTCATTTGCTTTAATGAATGTAGCAGTCATGATCCAGCCAGGGATTTATGCTGGTCATACTCTTGAAGATCCACACGTTTGGCGAGGTATCCAAAACAAGTCTGTCTTTCATGATATGCCACCTCGGATCTCATCAAAGGTGATACCGGCGGTCGGAATGTGAACCACATCAACCATCCAAAGCTTTCCTTGCTTCAACAGCATTTTTAAACATCTTCATCCAATATCTGGATGATTTTCGATTAGATAGCGGGTAAGGGAAGCCTGTTGGAGGGCTCCTTGCATTGGACAATATGTGCCAATTTAACAGAATATGTTTGATTGCCCCAAATAGCAGTCAATTGGAGCAATCAGTACTCAGCGCTAGGCATCAGGTTTAGACTGTTCAGGTAGCTGTAGAGGAAATCGCACACCCACGACACCCGTCCAATATGGTAGTACCTGGTGCCCGGTGATGGAGGAATCGGCAAACCTCTCAAGTAGATACGAAAAAGCACACCGGCACACAGGATTTGAAGCTGCAGGGCGAGCCCTTGCAATTTTTTAATGCAGTGCAGGTGCAACGTTTCGGGGTCACGCCCCTTTGTCAAGCATCATGCTTGACAAAGGGGCGTGACCCCGAAACGTTGCACCTGCACTGCATTAAAAAATTGCAAGGGCTCGCCCTGCAGCTTCAAATCCTGTGTGCCGGTGTGCTTTTTCGTATCAGGTTTAGACTGGCCAACCAGGATATCGGGACAAATTGTGGTCGCTTTGCCCACCCACCTGCTACCTGCGACCCACTGCCTGCCCTTGGACTTGGGGCCTTGGCCTAAGTATGTGGCTGGGAGCCACGGGAGGGTGAGGGGTTGATTGGTGTGCAGTGCAGAGGCGATTTGTGACAGTCGGTGTGGGACGGGGAGGCTACAGGTTCAGTTCCCCAATTGGTCTAAATGGCTTCAGTCCTAAACTGCTAAGTACTAGCCTTTATCCAAGGCTCTCTGATGTGCTGGGAAAGAACACAGACAATGTTTTCATGTTCAGACAATTTACTTTAATGGAAACAATATTGGAATGTTTTTTTACTAGCAAAATGGTAACTGCTCATAAAACATACCAAATGTTATTAAATCAGATCCTAAGTGTAGGAATCGGCACAAAGACCCCCAAATCATTACATATATCGTGGATCATGGAGATTTACTCATCAATCATTACTGGGGGGTCATTGTAAGGTTCCAGTCGGTAGGTTAAGAATCCACAGTCCTGGTCTAAGAAATCTAATGCAACAAAATTGAAAAAAAGCATCAGATTCCTAATGCTTCTGGAAAGGGATGAACTGCATGTGCTTTGGAACTCTTTGGATTAGGCTGAGCTGGTTCAAAAGGATCCGTTGAGGATTTCACTGGCCTTTCAGTTAACACAGGAGCCCTCAGCACTCATATGACAATATAAACCTAGATGCTGAAATGTGACCTTAGGACCTGATAATTGCCCAAAGCTCATCAAAGGCAGGAGGCTTTGCTGAAAGGGCACATTCATAATGGTCTGTACGAGGATGAAAATGAAAAATAAACAGGTGAATTCCTTCAGATGTTATGAATGGTTCGTGATCCAGGATATTTCATTGTGCCAAATAAAACAGCCTTCGCATCTGAATTTGGAAGCTGTACAAGTCCTTCTGTCCAGCTGATAAATCTTTGCAGCCCATGCATTTACGTTTGTCTGGTTTACAGTATCTGTCTCACAGAGAAAGCAGAGTTGAATGCAATCTCCAATTGACCTGGCCTCCTAAGTTCTGTTTATATAAATGAGCCTGAATGCGTTTCAGCTGAAATTCTTTTCCTTATGTACAGCCAGGTCTGTTTCCACTTTGTATTTACATCAACTTAGTGATGTGAAACTCAGGGTTATTGGGGGGCTTTATGTATTACAAATACACTGGGCAGTGTGCAAGGGACAATATGGGACTGAACTGGAGAGCTATTGCTACTTAACATTGGATCTTCATTATAAAATGCATGATACATTTATGTTATCTTATTATGGTTGCTGTTGTAAAAGTTTGCAGTCAACATTCCCGTCATCCTTCTTGAGAAAGGTCCCACGGAGGACCAAAATGTTGATGGGTGTACGTTAATTGTCACCGTCGGAATTGTAGTTGGCACTGTAATTTCACTAATTTATTCATTGGTGCCGAAACGCAGAAATTCGTCTTGAAAGTAATTAGGGTGGGTTGTATTCTGATTTCTGAAGAAGAACCATTGATACTCTGAAAGTTTGCAATGGATTTGTATTATTAGCCAATATAGGTATCACTTCTACAGTACTTTTGTGTTTGTTTGTTTTTATTTGTAATAAACACGGTGCCACAGTTTTTGTTTTGTCATTCAAGGAGGACATAGATCTGTGCCTCAGGGCAGAAGAATCAGGGCAATGTGCTAAGTGCAAAATACAGGGGTTGCCCTTTTTCTTTTTAATAAATGAGGCCACAGATGCCCAAAGGAGTTTTTAAATGCATATTTGGCAAACCTCTCTTTCTCGCTCAACTCAATGGCACCTTGCTGCCCGCTGTGCATTGTAATTGGTGAACAGTGCACTTTGGTTTCCTGATTAATACACTCATTACCTGGGGTGGAGTACATTATATACAGTGTATGATTGGACTGAAAAAGATTGATGAGTGTAATTTAAATATTTATGACATTTATAATGCTATTTGAACTGTCAGCCAAGCACGAAACTGAGTAATTGGCATGACTATATATATTACAGGAAATTTCCTGGCAAATTAGAATAAAATCAAAAGACTTAAATATGTAAGCGCCAAATACAAAGGAGCAATTGTGTTGCATGCTTTGTCCCTCTGTTTTGTACTATTCATTTAGGGCTACTGGATACAGTTGTTTCTAATAATACTGAATATTACACTGAATATAATAAATATATTATAAATATATAGAAATATATATAGTCCCCCAGTGCTATTAAATGCTGCAGCGTAGTAATGGGCGATTTTGTCCTGTTTAGCTTCGTTGAAAAATTTGCGAATTTACCATGAAATTCGTGAAACGGCGGAAAATTCGCAAAGCACATTGAAGTCAATTTTTATATGCGCGCCTATTTTTTAACCCCCAATTTTGTCCTTTTTCACAATGCCCTACTGAGTAGCACTGTGTAATGTCCATTCTAATTACTGGAATCAGCTATATTTCAGCAACAAAGGACCAATCTCATATTAATACACATGGTCAGCACTGGTCCCAAATGCAGCACTGCAGAGTCGATGAGAAGTACATCAAGGAATTATACTTGTTTGTTATTAGCTTGTAATGTAAACTTTATATGTGAATTGTCATGGAGTAAGATGGGGGCACAACCCCTCCCAGGGAAGTTAGAGGGGGTACAAATCCTCCCAGGGAATCTATAATAGCCCAACATGAAGACAAACATATAATCTATGGGGGTCATTTACTTTTCCAGGGGTATAAGAGCCCGTAGTGCTACTCTTACAAGCCCATGGGGAATTCTGCACTCTTCTTCATACGTGGGATTGGAAATCCAATGCAAGGAGCAGGTCGCAATGTTAGGAGGTGCGGGACAGCCCTGTCCTTATTATCATTAATACTAACATGTATTTGTAATATGCCAAAAAGAAAACATACCATACCGGCAACAGTAGAAACTCGTGGGCATGAGTATAATATTTAGGAACTGCCTATTTAAAGGAGAACTGAAGCCTGACTAAAGAAGTAGCTAGAAATGTTGTACATTATGTTCTGGGCTTCTGTACCAGCCCAAGGCAACCACAGCCCTTGACCAGTAAAGATCTGTGTCTACAAAGATGCCCCAGTAGCTCCCTGTCTTCTTTTCTGCTGAATCACTGCACATGCTCTGTGCTGCTGTCACTTACTGAGCTTAGGGACCTACTCACAATATACAGTACACATAGAATAGAAATGTCACTTTGGCGGTATGGTTGGATCTCTCTCTCTTATCACATATAACAGGCTTTTACTTTTCTACAACCCTCACGACTTTGGGGTCCTGAGATGATAATTGCTTTTTATTTTATCTTATTTTGATTTTACTGCATGATTCATTTGATATGCTTCTTCATTTCTGTATCTGGATACTGCATAGAGCAATGTTAAGATTGATGTAAATGAACAATTCTTGAATATGTCATGCTTTGTTCTTTGTGTGAAAAATAATAAAAAATGTAAGTAACAAAAAAAAAAAGAATAGAAATGTCAAAATATAAGGCTATTTAGAAATTAATACAGATAATTACTACATGGCAGCACAGAAACCAGTGCAATTAGCATCAGAATTTAATAATCAGCAAACCTGTAGCATCATCTTATATTACAGGGGAAGCTCATTTTCTGCTGGATAATTAGTGACGAGCCCTAAGCTTAGCTTCTCAACAGCTGCTCAGAGCCCACTGAGCATGTGAGTGTCACAGACACTTTCCAAGATGGTGACCCCCTGTGACAAGTTTGAAGTCCTGGATCATTGCTGCTATTGACAAGATGAAACTTTAGCTTGGTGCAATAAGTTCATTATATAAAATATGACATTTTTAGCCACATTCAATTTTAGGATTTAGTTCTCGTTTAAAGGGTGCATCATCAGTGGAAGTGGCACGGGGCTCCTATGATGTGGTGCTGGAAATGATGGGGTGCATCTGTGCTTTGGTGCAAATTTCATGCAGAGCTCCCTTGAACTTGCTGCGCTGCCAGAAGCAGCCACATAAGGCCTAGGCACAAGAGCTTACTGCATGGAACAATGATTTTGCAACACTTAAAGCTATTACACCTAGACCTTCATAAATGGGGTATGGCTAAATCAGCAGGAATATGGCTTTAGACCATGGAATTTTGTGGTCAAGCAAATATACAAAAGGTTCCTTGTATATGACATGAGTATTTACAGGATTCCTTATATGCTGAGTAATGGAAAGTCCCATCCATCAGTTCAGTGACTCACGGCTCTGTTTGAGCTCTACTGTTCATATAGTTGCTGTCAAATGACATCATTCTCACTGCTATTGTCTGTGACACTGTACAGGGTGAGAGAAGAAAACGCTAGTCTTTCATTTGTGATTGTCACAAAAAATTCCATTCCATTGGCGCTCATTCTCCCACACGTCACGTTCTAATCCCAGAACCCTTTGTCGTTTAGGATTTTGTTTATCCTGCTAGGAGGGAACTTTAAAGCATTTGCAAATACAGGTATGGGATCCATTATAAGGCAACCCGTTATCCAGAAAGCTCCAAATTACAGGAGAGCAATCGCCCATATTTTCCATTTAAATGAATAATTAACATTTTAAAAATGATTTTTTTTGCTCTGTAATAATCAAACAGTAGCTTGTATTTGACCTCAACTAAGATATAATTAGTCATTATTTAAAGCAGAACAATCCTATTAGGTTTATTTAATGTTTAAATTATTTTTAAGTAGATTTAAGGCTTACTGTATATAATCATAGAAATACCCTTTATGCAGACAAAACAAAGGTCCCAATCATTCTGGATAACAAATTCCATGCCTATACTACTTTTGTCTAAATATGTTCTTTTACACTTCCGGATTGTAGCATAAACCACCCATTAATTTACTATGTAAAATTGGGCACCTATTGACCCAAGGAACCCTGGAGCTACTGCTACCTTGTAAATACTGTATATTGGTAATTCCAGGGTTGCCACTCCACTCTCCGGAAATAGGCACAACAGATTTTCAGTCAAGTTTAATCATATAGGTAGCTGAGAAACAACTCCAGCGAGATGACTCCTGTCCAAAAGCTCATACTTCATCTTGGTAATGCATGTATTTTTCTCAGAACTCATGAATTCCAGCTGCTATTTAACTGTCCTGCTTTGATCCTTGGTCAGGTGCTTGTTGGTCATTTCAGTTCTTCAAGTATTAGTATTCTATATTAGCCTTAAATACCCCCAACCCCAGAGAGATCCAACTGAATTAATTTCATTTGCGCATAAGGAACTGCTCCTGTGTGCATCACATCCTAAGACTTTTATCATATTGAGTCTGACCACGTAACAACCAGACATGAAGTCACCTTCTGTCTGAACAATATCACCAAGATTCCAGTTCTTTTTTCACAGAGAGATATTGGATGGATAAAATTGTCTGCTCAAGATATGTCTACTATTTTTATCAGACATGATGTCCACTTTCTGTCTGGGGACATTAAGGGGTTATTTATCAAGGTCCGAATTTATCTCAGTATTGCTAAATTAGAAATCCGAGCAACTCCGATTGCCTGAATGCAGGGCCGGAACTAGGGGTAGTCAGAAGAGGCACGTGCCTAGGGCGCAGCGGTGGTGGGGCGCTGGCATGTGCCCCTTCTGCTTGCCTACCTGTGTTCCGGCCCTTCTATAACATCTCACCAGCGCAGGACTTAAAACTTTGCCCTGCTTCTTCCCAGACCTGCTCCTCCCATAATGCGCTCGTCACCACTAACACCCGCCTACCACACTCGTTGTGCAGCGGGGAAATGTATTGCAGAGGGGGACGTGCAGGAGGGAGGGTGGTGAGTGGCGTGTCCTGCTTGGGCACAGTAAGTGCCTGGCCCAGCACTAGCGCGCACACGGTTTTCCACGCATATGCACACACACGATTTTTCGCACATGCGCCACTGTGGGGCGCTCCAACCAGCCGGCTGCCTAGGGCGTCTGCCCAGGCTGGCCCGGTACTGCCCGAATGAACCTTATTCCTGAAGAAAAAAGCCAGAAAAAATAGGGTAGGGCAAACTTCGGAGCTTTCCCCAAAAATATAAATTTTTTGGGGCCCGATTCACTAAGGGTCGAATATCGAGGGTTAATTAACCCTCGATATTCGACTAGGAATTAAAATCCTTCGACTTCGAATATCGAAGTCAAAGGATTTAGCGCAGATAGTGCGATCGAACGATCGAAGGATAATTCCTTCAATCGAACGATTAAATCCTTCGAATCGAACGATTCAAAGGATTTTAATCCAACGATCGAAGGAATATCCTTCGATCAAAAAAAGTTAGCCAAGCCTATGGGGACCTTCCCCATAGGCTAACATTGACTTCGGTAGCTTTTAGATGGCGAACTAGGGGGTCGAAGTTTTTTTTAAAGAGACAGTACTTCAACTATCGAATGGTCGAATAGTCGAACGATTTTTACTTCGAATCCTTCGATTCGAAGTCGTAGTCGTAGTCGAAGGTCGAAGTAGCCCATTCGATGGTCGAAGTAGCCCAAAAAAAACGTTGAAATTCGAAGTTTTTTACCTTCGAATCCTTCCTTCGAAGTTAGTGAATCGGCCCCTAAGTGTTATTATAATCTAAATGCTATGACAGTAATAAGGGGGGGGGGGTAAACTAAAATTACAGTTGAATCCTCCTTTGTAGATGGCAGTTTAACAGAGAACAGTCTCATACCTTGGCAGATGTCTGCATTATGCTCATCTTAAATAAAACTAATGCAGCCAAATTCTTCTATCCTCACATATATATTGCAGTTTTCTTGTCTATCATTAAATATATGTTGGAAACTGTGACAACAAAGAATACATAATGCTGTCACATTCATGCTAGTTTCTATGGCAGAATAACATACCATTCATAACATTCTAGTGACATCATAGCAGAACATAATATTCTATCCACATCACTCAGGAAGCAGGGCATT
Organism: Xenopus laevis; assembly: GCF_017654675.1. Classification (NCBI taxonomy): domain Eukaryota; kingdom Metazoa; phylum Chordata; class Amphibia; order Anura; family Pipidae; genus Xenopus; species Xenopus laevis. Next base: position 92,245,687 of record NC_054386.1, on the reverse strand, counting down.
AAATACAGACTTAGCAGCAACATTTGAAAGTATTGAGTTGCAGAAAGCCTGGTGGATACCTTGAATTTGTTGCCACAGGAGACATTAGGATCAACCACAGTAGTGGAATCTGAAGGAGCCTGGAACAAACATACAGGTCATGAATAGCCTTCATTTATAAATGTACCATAATGGATGGGTAACGGCTATATATTCACTCTACTTACAGTATGTTTGATTTTTACATTGTGTAAACTAATGTGTTCATATTTATTTATATAGCAATATAAATATATATATATATATATATATATATATATATATATATATATATATATATGTAGTGTTTGCACCTTTTAACAGTCTACGCAAGAGCCAATCGTGGAAGCAAGGGGTACCCCCTCTCTCCCTCTCCTCTGCCACTGGGTTTATGCTTTTTCCATATCTACCGAGGGCCTCCTCTTCCAAAGCTGCTGCCCTAGGTACTTGTCCACAAAATCTAATCGCTCATCACTAGTGCCTATATAGAAATACCACCTGGTTCTGGGCATAAAGGAAGGTGAAGCTGTGAGCATTACCCATGAGCTTAAACATACTGAGTTCAGGAGATGATGTAAGCATTTGGTAGACACAGAGATCCCAAAACAAGTAGTAAGATGCCTCTAGATTAGGGTTGTTCATCTTGAGGTCCACATACTTTATATGGCCCTCCAAGAGATTTTTATAGCCCTAAACGTGGCCATAGACGCAGAGATATCTCCCTGATATGCCCACATTGAAGTGGGCGATATCGTGCTGATCCGATCGTGGGCCCTAGGGCCATACGATCGGATCATAATGGATCTGATGCGGCCGTGATCCGAAGGGATTTTTTAACCAGCCCAATCGAGATCTAGCTGACTTTCGGCCAGATATCGATTGGGAAGCCCGTCGGATGGCCCCACAAACGGGCCAATAAGCTGACGACTCCGTCTATCAGCAGCTTTTGTATGGGGGCCTTTAGACTGCTCAAGAGCTCTGTCAACCACTTTGAAAGACATCATATATTGTGTATAGTCCACTATATGGAAAAAACTGGATCTGGCCCTACTGTAGATCTGGATAAACTGATGGATCTGATCATTCTTGGTTCACACATTGGCAGCCCAAACTGGCTGTTAACCTTACAAACACATAACAAAATATATGAATAAAGTCTGGGACTTACACATGACAATCAAAAGCATAAAGAAGGATGGAGCATTACGAGCTGCATTTTTCTCAGACAGAGACATTAGAGAATGGGCAGCAGAAATGTCTCTGGAGCATGGGGAGAGGATTGACAGTCTGGTGTTTCTCAGACAGGGCTGGTAACCTTAGATGCACAGAAGCCATTATGGGAAGGGATAGACAGACTTCTTCTGAGCTTAAAGTTAGATTAAGTAATAAAAGTCTAATTACTCACAGACAGTAGGAATCAGTACAATCTAATGACGTAAGTGCACTGTTCTCTAACTGTAATATTTCTTTTGGAAAATGAGTAGACCAGGTAGGTCAGTATATTCTTCTCAGTTGTCGTATTCAACATCTCTTTAATACCTCTTGTTTTCTTTCCACTTCATCAACTTCATCCACTTCATCAACAGCCTTTTGTACCATTTCCTTTCAATCTCAACTATTACATTACTATAAATAGGGGGTATTATATCAGCAGGGATGTATATAAATCCCCAGGAACATTTCATATAAATGACTAGCTTGTGTTTCCTTGTGTTACTTATAACCATTGCTATACTGCTGTGTGTTCAACTATTCAAGAAATACACGTGAAACACCCATGAAACCTTAACCTTGACATTTCTGCTAATGGAACTATATACGTACCCCTCTGTGAGAAGTTATTTATATATCCAAGATGTTTTGCTGTTAAGGGTTATAAAGTTATCAAGCAGTAACAACCTGTACAATATTTGCTTGCCACATATTTTATTTTAGTGATAGGAATAATCGTTCGAAACTCATCCAAAATTTGAAAAGACTCAAATTCTCAAAAGTGATAAGAGCAGAACCAAAGACAATCAATGATTTACATTAATGTATAGAGCTTTGGGAAAGAGATAGAAGGCAGCAACCAATGGGGTATACATTTTATTTTGTAATAGACACATTTCAATGAGTCCTACAGACATAATATGTAAGTTAATGACATCATTAAGCACTGTTTATATAGGGAATAATATGTACCCACATTGTAAAATACAGGTATGGGTTCCATTATTCGGAAACCTGTTATCCACAAACCTCCAAATTCCGGGAAGGTCATCTCCATAGACTCCATTTTAATTATACAATTCAGTTTTTCTTTGTAATAAAAAAAACAGTACATTGTCCTAACTAACATATACAATCATATTTGGTTTATTTAGGGGCCGATTCACTAAGGGTCGAATATCGAGGGTTAATTAACCCTCGATATTCGACTAGGAATTAAAATCCTTCGACTTCGAATATCGAAGTCGAAGAATTTAGCGCAGATAGTTCGATCGAACGATCGAAGGATAATTCCTTAGATCGAACGATAAAATCCTTCGAATCGAACGATTCGAAGGATTTTAATCCAACGATCGAAGGAATATCCTTTGATCAAAAAAAGTTAGGCAAGCCTATGGGGACCTTCCCCATAGGCTAACATTGACTTCGGTAGTTTTTAGATGGCGAACTAGGGGGTCGAAGTTTTTTTTAAAGAGACAGTACTTCGACTATCGAATGGTCGAACGATTTTTACTACGAATCCTTCGATTCGAAGTCGTAGTCTTTTTTACGAAGTTTTTTACCTTTGAATCCTTCACTCGAAGTTAGTGAATCGGCCCCATAATGTTTAATTAGTATTTTAGTAGATTTAAGGTATGGCGATCCAAATTACAGTAAGATCCCATATCTGGAAAACCCCAGAGCTCGACCATTTTTTAACTATTTGAAGCTCATGCCACATTTGTTTTACTGTAAGCTCATGCCTAGGACAATAGAGGATCTCTTTTGTCTTTATTTACTTCCTTGGACATTTTTAAAAATAAATGGCCACTTCCAGCAATTTCATCAACACCACGTATAAATATATACATATGACCTTTATGTAGCCTCCATATTTAAAAATATTTGCTAAGAAACTTTTTGTTCCGATCGAATTTTCACTGCCAAAAGTACACCAGCAGTCATTTGCCAATACGAAGCTTCGTATTTTGATGAATACGCGTAGTCATCACTAAATAACACCAGACGTAGTTGCGCCAAGTATGGCGAAGATTTCCAAACCGAAAACTTGGACTTAAGTAAATCTGCCCCTTAGAGACATTGTTCACTGTACAGGTAAACCCGTTATCCAGAAAGCTCCAAATTACGGAAGGGCTGTCTCCCATAGATTTCATTTTATCCAAATAATCCAAATTTTTAAAAATGATTTCCTTTTTCTTTGTAATAATAAAACTGCACCTTGTACTTGATCCAAGCTAAGGCATAATTAATCCTGATTGGAAGCAACCCCAGCCCATAGGGTTTATTTCATGTTTACATGATTTTCTAATAGATTTAAGGTATGAAGATCCAAATTACAGAAAGATTCCTTATCTAGAAAACACCAAGTCCCGAGCATTCTGGATAATGGGTTCCATACATGTACCTTATTTCAGTTACTATATCCCTGTCCTATACCTCTAGAGTCTAGAACTATGAACTGAAATGTGAACTAGAGAAGGGATTGCTGCCTATGCAGAAGGTTTGAATTGGCCTCCTTCATAGGGAAATATCCCCAAAACGTATCTTCTTGGATTTCAGCAGGAGGTAACAGGGAAATGTTTTTTTCCTCAAAACAGCTCAAGAAAAAATGTAATTCTGTAAACCACTGCAGAATAAGTTGGCACTATATGAATAAAGGATCTGTTCCTTAGTCCAGACTTTTGTGAACCTTTCACAAATCCAGGCCTCTCCACTAGCCCCTTCAATGTTGTATGTTGACTGTCAGTTGCTGTATGGCCTGAATGGTTACTATGCATAACTTCAGTGGGACTAAGGTTAAGGAGAGGGCAACAGGTAATTACGTTTAGGAAAGCTCAGCAACCCCCCACCCCATATTAATATCCAAAGTACTGTAAGTTCTCATTGATGTACATAGGTATGTGTCTTTCATTTTAGACTGTGTGCCTCCACGACCTTGAAATGCATAAAACAGAATTTAGTTTTTATATTTTCTCTCTACTGCAACATTTTACTTTTCTACTGCAACATTGTCAGTCTTAGTTGTTTGTGTGTTTAATAAGGACAAGGCCAGAGGCCAATAGACTGAGACATTTTCTTGGCTCTTCTTATCAGCAATATGCTCTACATGTTCAGAACATTCCCTATCGATATCCAGAGAAACAAATGGTTCTGTTTTCTGATGTGCATGGCTTTACCCAAAATGCCTAGTTCTGAGGAAAATACGGCATTCTTGGATTATAGAATAAAGCATTTTTATAGATTTATAATATCAAGCACATTCCCATTACGACAAACGGGGTAAAAAGTGCAAGAAACAAAAAAACGAAAATATTATCTAGTGAACGTCATTCCGAGAGACAGTTTGTTTCAGAAACATTAGTTGAATTGTGAAACAGGTGGGATTTAATTTCTTTTAAATGAGGTCAAGCCACTCTGAATTCTAGATCTGAACCATGTATACTCAACCTTGCTGGACAACAGTAATGATATCATTTTTGGAATTGGAATGACAACCTATAAATATGTCTCACTGCAGTTACGTCCTTTGAATTAGAAATGGAAAACTTAGTTTGGGGTGAGACACATAAAATATTCCTATGATGTACACAGTATGGGTAATTTTTATAGTGTTAAGGGGACATGTTGTGCTGTTTCAGTAACCAATAAAACTCGTGCTGTCGGAATATCAAATGCAGCACTTTATTCGTTTATTTGGATTAAAGAACTGGCGCAAACTATGTCCATTTTAAAACATAACACTATAAAAGTAGATTGTTACATTAATTTACATAGGATGCATTTATAAATGGCATGGAGGTATACACAAATATAAGACTGGCTTTATTCAATCATACTCAATAATATGGTTAAAGGGGATATTTGCCTTTAAATGATAGGACAATGCAAAAAAATGCTTTCTTAAAGTGGACCTGTCACCCAGACAAATCATTTATATAGTGTAATTAAAGTTCATTTGACTAATGTGATAAAATAGGATTTTGAATAATTTTTTTGGGTGACGGGTCCCATTTAAACACATTGATGTATCAAAAAGGAAGTCCTTGAATTCTTTAAGTAATTAAAATCTGTGCTCACCCTAAGTACAGACCATCAGCGAGTAAGAATCCATAACAACATTGGACTACACTCATTCACTCAAACAGCATCAATTCTATAGGCTGCCGGGCAGTGAAAGGAATTAGTAGGAAGCAGACGTGCTCAGTGGAGATTGCTGAATTTAAAGGGTATGAATGTCATTCAAATATAATGAAGAGTTCACTTGCACTGGTAAAACTGACCTGTTTGCTTCAGAAATGCTACTATAGCATATATAAACAAGCTGACGTATAGTCATGGGGGCAGCCATTCAAGCTTGTAAAAACAGCAGAAAAGGCACATGATACATAGCAGATAACAGATAAAACACCACTGAATTCTACAGAGCTTATCTGTTATCTGCTATCTAACCTTTCTGAAGCAAACATGTCAGTTTTACCAGTGCAGTGCAGTCAATACATTAGGGGGCATATTTATCAAGGGTCGAATTTCGAATTTGAAAAACTTCGAAATTCAAATTCAAAAAGACCAACCAAAATTAAGTAGAAGGTTTTTTTTGGCCGAATAGGTCAGTTTTCGAACAAATAGGACCGTATTCGGCCAAATTTAAATAGTACGAATCTAAGTAAT